>NC_084736.1:2955988-3010988 GCF_033978785.1 Entelurus aequoreus
TTAGTTTCCTGTCTTTAGTTCCTGTCAGTGCTTTTATTTTGTCTTCATTTCCTGATTGTCTCCCTAAGTGCTTTGTCCCCTCAGCTGTGGCTGATTGGCACGTGGCCACACCTGGTGCCAGTCAGCCAGCTGCCTATTTAAACCTGTCCTGCCCTCCAGTCACGGCTGGATCATTGTCATTACAATACTTGTCACTTACCTTCTACTTATTTGTCGTTGTAGCTCCGTCTACTTTTGTCCACTCCGCTTTAGTCATAGTTCCTTCGTGTCACAGTAAGTGTTTTTGTTTCTTGTCCATAGTGTAGCCTTTGTGCTATTTTAGTTTATAACCTAGTTTGTTCTCCGTCTTGTGCGCGCCTTTTGTTTGTTCCCTTTTGTTTGTTTTTTGCTGTAGTATCGGAATTAAATCATGTTTTCCCATTCAATGCCCGCCATCATCTCTGCATCTTGGGGTTCGTCACCAAAAAACTTTGACAGAATGATCCAGCCGTGACTGGAGGGCAGGACAGGTTTAAATAGGCAGCTGGCTGACTGGCACCAGGTGTGGCCACGTGCCAATCAGCCACAGCTGAGGGGACAAAGCACTTAGGGAGACAATCAGGAAATGAAGACAAAATAAAAGCACTGACAGGAACTAAAGACAGGAAACTAAGACAAACACAGAGGAAAACTAAAACTTGATCAAACTGTCAGGGACAACCCTGACAGTCCTGGCCACTAATACACCCCCATACCATCACACATGCTGCCTTTTACACTTTCACCCTAGAACATGTCTTGACCACTAATACACCCCCATACCATCACACATGCTGCCTTTTACACTTTCACCCTAGAACATGTCTTGACCACTAATACACCCCCATACCATCACACATGCTGCCTTTTACACTTTCACCCTAGAACAATCCGGATGGTTCTTTTCCTCTTTGGTCCGGAGGACACAACGTCCACAGTTTCCAAAAACAATTTGAAATGTGGACTTGTCAGACCACAGAACACTTTTCCACTTTGCATCAGTCCATCTTAGATGAGCTCAGGCCCAGCGAAGCCGGCGGCGTTTCTGGGTGTTGTTGATAAATGGCTTTGGCTTTGCATAGTAGAGTTTTAACTTGCACTTACAGATGTAGCGACCAACCGTAGTTACTGACAGTGGTTTTCTGAAGTGTTCCTGAGCCCATGCGGTGATATCCTTTACACACTGGTGTCGCTTTTTGATGCAGTACTGCCTGAGGGATCCAAGGTCACCGGCATTCAATGTTACGTGAGGCACATAAATAAGACCGCCCACAATCTATGCAGCATTTTGACCAAAGAACCACCATTACATGTTATGTAGACCACAAGGAAGGGTTTTCAATTTAGAAAATAATATGACTCCTTTAATGCACCTTATAATCCTGTTGTGCCTTTTGTATGAAAAAAAACCTGACTAGACCTGCTCATTTGATTGATTGATTGAGACTTTTATTAGTAGATTGCACAGTGAAGTACATATTCCGTACAATTGACCACTAAATGGTAACACCCCAATAAGTTTTTCAACTTGTTTAAGTCGGGGTCCACTTAAATTGATTCATGATACAGATATATACTATCATATATACTATCATCATAATACAGTCATCACACAAGATAATCACATTGAATTATTTACATTATTTACATCATCCGCAGTCCTATGGTCTGGAAAATATGATACTAATATATGAAATTAGTGGTAGAATTAGATTAGCTTGTGCCTCTTCCTGCACCTTTGCAGGTGTGTGTGTCTCTTACAGCAGTGGTCCCCAACCACTGGTCCGGGGACCGGTACCGGTCCGTGACGCATTTGCTACCGGGCCGCAGAATAACATGAAATAATTGATAAAGGACTGCATTTTCTCCGACTTAACTTTGGCCTGTCCCACTCGACACACCAATAAGCTGCTTTATAGATGTACAATAACACTCCACATAGGAAGTTGTTATATTTGTTACAAGTGTGTGATGTGATACAATGCACTTTATTGAACATGTCAAATATAAATGTGACAGATTGTAGCCACAGGCTGATTTCCATCTGCATCTGATTGCAAAGAAACAAGCTCCCATTGATTGATTGATTGATTGAGACTTTTATTAGTAGATTGCACAGTACAGTACATATTCCCTACAATTGACCACTAAATGGTAACACCCCAATAAGTTTTTCAACTTGTTTAAGTCGGGGTCCACGTTAGTCAATTCATGGTACAAATATATACTATCATATATATACTATCATCATAATACAGTCATCACACAAGTTAATCATCAGAGTATATACATTGAATTATTTACATTATTTACAATCCGGGGTGTGGAGGGGGGTGGGGGGGGGGGGGTTAGGTTTGGTTGATATCAACACTTCAGTCATCAACAATTGCATCATCAGAGAAATGGACATTGAAACCGTGTAGGTCTGACTTGGTAGGATATGTACAGCAAGTAGTGGACATAGTGAGTTCAGAAAGCATAAGAACAAGTATATACATTTGATTATTTACAATCGGGGGAGGTTGGATGTGGTGGGGGGAGGGTGTTAGTCTAGGGTTGGAGTTGCCTGGAGGTGTTCTTTTAGTGCGGTTTTGAAGGAGGATAGAGATGCACTTTCTTTTACACCTGTTGGGAGTGCATTCCATATTGATGTGGCATAGAAGGAGAATGAGTTAAGACCTTTGTTAGATGGGAATCTGGGTTTAACGTGGTTAGTGGAGCTCCCCCTGGTGTTGTGGTTATGGCGGTCATTTACGTTAAGGAAGTAGTAGGGAGGTGTAGTGGATTTTATAGACTAGGCTCAGTGCAAGTTGTTTTACTCTGTCCTCCACCCTGAGCCAGCCCACTTTGGAGAAGTGGGTAGGAGTGAGGTGGGATCTGGGGTGGAGGTCTAGAAGTAACCTGACTAGCTTGTTCTTGTCAGGGTTGTCCCTGACAGTTTGATCAAGTTTTAGGTTTCCTCTGTGTTTGTCTTAGTTTCCTGTCTTTAGTTCCTGTCAGTGCTTTTATTTTGTCTTCATTTCCTGATTGCCTCACTAAGTGCTTTGTCCCCTCAGCTGTGGCTGATTGGCACGTGGCCACACCTGGTGCCAGTCAGCCAGCTGCCTATTTAAACCTGTCCTGCCCTCCAGT
The DNA here is from genome assembly GCF_033978785.1 of Entelurus aequoreus. Taxonomy (NCBI): domain Eukaryota; kingdom Metazoa; phylum Chordata; class Actinopteri; order Syngnathiformes; family Syngnathidae; genus Entelurus; species Entelurus aequoreus. The sequence continues at coordinate 2,959,139 of NC_084736.1, forward strand.
CACTGCTGGATCATTGTCATTACAATACTTGTCACTTGTCACTTACCTTCTACCTATTTGTCGTTGTAGCTCCGTCTACTTTTGTCCACTCCGCTTTAGTCATAGTTCCTTCGTGTCACAGTAAGTGTTTTTGTTTGTTGTCCACAGTTAGCCTTTGTGCTATTTTAGTTTATAGCTTAGTTTGTTCTCCGCCTTGTGCGCGCCTTTTGTTTGTTCCCTTTTTGTTTGTTTTTTGCTATAGTATCTGTATTAAATCATGTTTTCCCATTCAATGCCTGCCATCATCTCTGCATCTTGGGGTTCGACAACAACAAACTCTGACAGATCTGGGATGTTCGGAGTCTTGATTTGAGGGTTCTGGAGGTGCTAAGGTACCAGGAGGTGTATGCGTAATTCAGTCTTATAGTTACTTGGATTTTTCCTGCACTTATGCACCCTGAAAATAATGCCCACATTAAACCGGTCCGTAGTGCAAAAAAGGTTGGGGTCCACTGTCTTACAGGACCCGTTGCCAAGTTGAATATGACTTGGATAACCTAAAAAACAAGCTTAGACTTTCATCTGTGCACAGTAAACAGTTCAATTCTTTTGTGCTGCACACAAAAAAGAGATGGTGAGAGATAAGCGGTGAGACGACGCTGCAAAGTCATGAAGTGGGGGGTTGCCGGGGTGTGTGGATTCCTTCCAAAAAGCTGTGAACAGCAGACACATGTGGCACAAGGCGGCGCTTTAAGCCCCGTGTTTGGAGTGTAGACCCAGATAAGCCCGCCTGACTCCAACCACAACAACTTCAAAATGCCAGTAGGAGGAACTTCAAATGGCCACAAGCGCTATTTTCGCTTATCAGCTGAATGAAGAGAGCACCGCATGATGCATGCTAATGCTCTTCTAAATGCAATTCATCAACATCCCTCCACAAAGGAGCGAAAAGATGCATTTGTCATGCTTGATTGTGCACGCCTCATCCATGTTTTGGTACAACGCTAGATATCAGTTGTGAGCAACATGTATGGTCTCCCTGCATGTTGATATCCACATGATGTGTGTTGTCTAATGCACTAGAGCAGTTTTTCAACCTATTTTGAGCCAAGGCACATTTTTTGCGTAGAAAAAACGCGGAGGCACACCACCAGCAGAAATCATTAAAAAACTAAACTCAGTTGACAGTAAAAAGTGGTTGTCACAATTGTTGGATATGACTTTAAAGCATAACAAGCATGCATCACTATAGCTCTTGTCTCAAAGTCGGTGTACTGTCACCACCTGTCACATCACACCCTGACTTATTTGGACTTTTTGCTGTTTTCCTGTGTGTAGTGTTTTACTTCTTGTCTTGCACTCCTATTTTGTTGGCTCATTCTCTTTTTTTTGGTATTTTCATGTCTTTCTTTGAGCGATATTTCCCGCATCTACTTTGTTTTTAATCCTTCTTTGTGGGGACATTGTCGATTGTCATGTCATGTTCGGATGTACTTTGTGGACGCCATCTTTGCTCCACAGTAAGTCTTTGCTGTCGTCCAGCATTCTCTTTTTGTTTACTTTGTAGCCATTTCAGTTTTAGTTTAGTTCTGCATAGCCTTCCCTAAGCTTCAATGCCTTTTCTTAGGGGCACTTACCTTTTGTTTATTTTTGGTTTCAATCAATCAATCATCAATCAATGTTTATTTATATAGCCCTAAATCACAAGTGTCTCAAAGGGCTGCACAAGCCACAGCGACATCCTCGGTACAGAGCCCACATACGGGCAAGGAAAAACTCACCCCAGTGGGACGTCGGTGAATGACTATGAGAAACCTTGGAGAGGACCGCATATGTGGGTAACCCCCCCCCCCCTCTAGGGGAGACCGAAAGCAATGGATGTCGAGTGGGTCTGACATAATATTGTGAAAGTCCAGTCCACAGTGGATTCAACACATCAGCGAGAGTCCAGTCCATAGTGGGGCCAGCAGGAAACCGTCCCGAGCGGAGGCGGGTCAGCAGCATTAAATACCTTTTTACCTGCATGCTGCCTCCCGCTGTTTCTGACATCTACAAAGCAATTAGCTACCTGCTGCCACCCACTGATATGGAAGAGTATTACACGGTTACTCTGCCCAGCTCTAGACGCACCGACACTCAACAACAACACATCATTTGCAGAATATAATTACTGCTTTGCAAAAAATATTTTTAACCCAAATAGGTGAAATTAGATAATCTCCCACGGCACACCAGACTGTATCTCACGGCACACTAGTGTGCCGCGGCACAGTGGTTGAAAAACACTGCACTATAGTGAGTCATGACCATGCCTCTGTCTTGTGCTTGCTCACATGAGCAGCTGTAAGTGATATTTTACAGCTTAAATGTAGGCTATAACAATTTTTTTTCCCTTTCTGTGGGGAAGTTAATGTACTTTCCACAAAAAAGAGAAATCATGTGCCGGTGATAAAAAAAAAAAAAAGCTGTTGCACTGTGGTGCCATCACGTGACGGACAGCGCTTGGCTTGAAGACTTCCTGTATCCAGATCAGCAATGTTAGCATGTGCCAAAGTAGTCCTTCAATGTCCTGTGCCATGAATTAGTTACACTGGAGCACGACAAACCCAATTGAATATCCTTCACCTCTGCCTTCTTGCTTATGTTGGAGAACCTACAGCCACCTTTAGCTTGTCGTCGCTGAGTCATAGACTTTTGACACCCTTGAAACACATTGTTGCTAAAGGTCATCAGTCAATATCCTAGCTTTAAAGCAGACCTGGGTGTGCAGTGTAATGTCAGGGGTGTGCAGTGTTATGTCAGGGGTGTGTGGGGGGGGGGGGGGGGGAACCCCGAGGAACATGCATTATCAGTGTCATGCAGTATCATGGTTCCAACCCTCTTTCTACGTGCTCATTGGAAACATTCATCCTGAATTCCTCCTTTTGATTTATTAAACGAAAATATGCAGAAATGATTGCATTCATTTTTGTTTTGTAGGTTAAATATTGTAGATATTGCGCTCCTGAGTTAATGTTGCTGATCAATGTCAATGTATTATTATTTATTGAGTTTATTTATTTGCATTTTTTGGCATCAAATGATTCAAGTCAGTCAAAGTTTTATACTTTAAAAAAATATGTTTTATTTTATTTTAAGCACATTGATGCATTTTAAATCTTTTCTGTTACGGACTAAAACAACGTTAATAAAGTTATTCCCCATTGTGAGTGGATTTATATTTTCTTCTTCTTTCTCGTCTTTAATGTTAATAAGGATACAATGTTATTGTTTACCATTGTTTACCTGTATCTCACCTTTTTTGTGAGGGCCGCCGGAAGTTGGCAGACCCGTCAGCGATCCTGTTCTGTCTCCCTGTAATGTTTGATCCTGTTCTGTCTCCCTGTAATGTTTGATCCTGTTCTGTCTCCCTGTAATGTTTATCTGATCTTGAATGGAATTGTGCTGAAAATTTTAATTTCCCCTCTGGGATTAATAAAGTATTACAAATTATGATTCTGATTCTGATGTTAGGCAAAGGTGTACTAGTAACGATTTTATAGACAAACTAGATGAGGCAATTCCTGAAGGAATTGCATGTGAATGCTCCAATGCTGACGTTGAACTGAAATCCTGGAATTTTTTTTTATACTTGTTGAAGTAGCGCACACAATTCCCAAACTGGCTGAATGTTTTGAAGTTGGAACTGTTTGAATCAGATGAATCATTTGGAAGTTGTGAAACTTTGAAGAATGTTTCATTGATTTCAATGGGAATTTCCCAAAAATGTGGGAATTTTCAGGAAAAATGGTAAAAAAAAACAACTTGAATGGTCTGAATGAGTTGAAACGGTTGGTGTAGGAATTTTTGTTGAAGTAGTAACATTTTGAATTGGGAAATAGGATTAAGGAATTCTTGGAATTTCGGGAAAACCGGGAATTTTTCCAGTTTGAAAAACAACTTTGTGGAACGGTTGAACGGTGGAATGGTTGAAGTGGGTTGAAAATGTGGAAGGGTTTGAAAAAAACGGGAATTCTGGGAATTCTGGAATTTTTTTGAACTTGGAAAAATGATAGTATGAATGCCCAGGATGAGTGGAATGTGTTGAAGGTGCAATGGTTTCAATCGGTTGAAAAATTTGGAAATGGTGAAAGTTTTAAAAATGGCCAATTCATTTTAAATGGGAAAACTGTCCCGGAAAACCTGGAATTCTGAGAAATCGGGGAATTTTTGGAATTTGTCAAGGGAACCCAGCGATTCCTGAATAGGCTGAACAGTTTGAAGTTGGAACGCTTTGAATCGGGTGAAAAATGTGGAAGGTAGAGTGCAGAGTGTAGAAAACTATACTATTTATTGTGCCAGTGGGGGGGGGGGGGGGGGGGGGGGGTGATGTTTTCTTCCTCCTGGGATGGCCTAACATAAAATAATTGAGAAGCACTGATCTAGCCAACTAAGAGGGTGGGGGTGTATTTATCTACTTTGCAGGATTGGCCATGATCATTAAAGTGAAAAACATGGAAAGTAAAACAAATATGGTTGAAAATACACATTTCCTCTGTTGCTTCTTTTTGTGGTTCTATGTATGTGCTTTAAAAGGGGACTTGTTGTGTCACACGTTCCTGGTCCCTCCCCTGCACGCCATCTAAGGGCAAGGGCCGGGCGTCTCTCTCAGCCTGCTGCAGCCAGCACAGGTGTGGCTGGTTCCAATCAGCCCAGCTGCTCCACATCCCAGCCATCAGAGAGCAGCCTACATAAACCGCTGAGAGCCGGCGCCCGACGCTTGAACGTTGACTCCTGTGGTCAGTATAGACAGCATTTAGAATTACAGTTATCTAGTAGTATTCTGTGAGTTAGTTAAAGGAGAACTTGGTGCTCGTTTGTTCCATGCTGATTCTGTTTTCTGCTTCGTTCCAGGCTCCCTCCTCCACAAACCCAGTGTCTCCCACGCCTCGCCGCCTCCCCGGGATCCCTCCGCTCCTCCGTAAAGTTTCATTAAACTCTGTTATACTTTATTACTGCCTCCGTTGTCTTTGTCCTTGAGGGTCCCTGGTACATTTGGTTCAACAGCTCTGGTCGAGCCTAACAGAACGTTCAAGCCAAAATGAACCAAACCGGGTCCTCAGGGACAGAGGGACAGAAGAACCCTGAATTACGAGAGCTTGTGTTTGGCCAGGCCACACAACTGTCCACTTTGCATGAAGAATTGAACAAAGCTTTTCCCACTGTTCAATCCCAAATTGCTGTGCTTGAGAAGACTTCACAAACTACTGTTGGTAATGTGGCTGCTCTGTCTGGCCAAGTGAATGACATTTCTGGAGTCTTGCTCGGCATACAGAAGACCCTGGAGGTCCTTACAGCACATGTTTCAGCTGAATGTAACTCTGCTTCAAGTTCTTCAAACCAGCCTGTTAACCCCGTCCTCCCCAGCACACAGCAGCCTCAGTCTGAGCCTGGCTTAGTCAGTCCTAGGCCATTTAATGGTGATTTTGGTCATTGCAGGGGCTTCCTGGCACAGTGTGAGTTACTTTTTACTCATCAGCCATCCAAATATACTTCTGATGGTTCGAAGATTGCTCTCATCATGTCCCTCCTGGTCGACGACGCTCTTAATTGGGCTATTGCAGCAGTAGAGAACAACCCTGTCTTTGCCACTAACTACTCTCAGTTTAAGAGTGAGTTTCAAGCTGTGTTTAACCACCCTACTGACGGACAAGATGCTTCCAGCCGTTTGCTAGTTATTCGCCAAGGGTCACGTTCTGTGGCTCAGTATACTTTGGAGTTCCGGATCCTTGCTGCTGAAAGCCAGTGGAACGACCACGCCCTTCTTAGTGTCTACCGCAAGGGGCTGAGTGATTCTATTAAAGATCTTTTGGTCCGTGACAGCCCACAGACTCTTAATGAGCTCATATCCCTGGCCCTTAAGATGGGAACACGACTTCAGGAGCGCCATGCGGACCGAGCCCAACGAAGCTCTCCTCCTCCTGGGTCCAGTCGCTTTGCTTCAGTGACCCGCACTTCACCATCTCCTCGCTCCACTCCACAACCTCGACTGCTTATGCTCCCCCCTGCTCCCTCTTCACCCGGGCCTGCCGAGCCCATGGAGATCGGCCGGTCCCGGCTGACACTAGCTGAGAGGGAACAAAGGCTCACCAACCAGCTGTGTCTTTACTGTGGTGAGCCAGGACATTTCATCAAGGTCTGCCCGATCCGCCCAAAAGACCCAGCTCGCCGGTAGGGGCTATACTGGTGAGCCAAACAACTCTTCCCCAGCCCAAGAATCATTCCAACCGACTTTTCCCTGCAACCTTGACCTGGAATGAAGAGACACTGTCTGTTAGTGCCCTCATTGACTCCGGTGCAGACGAGTGCCTCATGGACATCTCTTTGGCTCACCAGGCGGGCATTCCTTTAGTTCCTTTAGATCGCACACTGTCTCCCCAAGCGATCGACGGACACTCCATGGGAACTATATCCTTTTCCACAGAACCCCTCACACTCACTCTGTCTGGAAATCACTCTGAAACCATCCGCTTTTTTGTTCTACACGCCCCAACAGCGCCCCTGGTGTTGGGTAGACCTTGGTTGGAGAGGCATGAACCTCACATCTCCTGGGCCTCTGGTCGTATTTTGGGCTGGAGCACCGCATGCCATGCAACCTGTCTGCGCTCCGCCCTGTCCCCTTCAATCAGACCCAAACCCATGTCCTCTCCCCCCGACATCACTGGTGTTCCACCTGTTTATCATGACCTTGCCTTGATATTCAGTAAGGATAAAGCACTCTCACTTCCTCCGCACCGACCCTATGATATTGGCATTGACCTCCTGCCTGGGGCTCCCTATCCTAAGTCGCATCTCTACAACATCTCCCTACCAGAGAAGGAGTCGATGCACAACTACATTGCGGAGTCCCTGCTCTCTGGCATCATCAGGCCGTCGTCCTCGCCTCTGGGGGCAGGCTTCTTCTTTGTAGACAAGAAGGATGGTGGTCTGAGACCTTGCATTGACTATCGTGGTCTCAATGACATCACAGTGAAGAATAAGTATCCACTTCCCCTTATTAGTTCCACTCTTGAGCCACTCACTCATGCCCGAGTGTTCACTAAGCTTGATCTCCGCAATGCCTACCACCTAGTTCGGATCAGAGACGGTGACGAGTGGAAGACGGCCTTCAACACCCACCTTGGCCATTTTGAGTACCTTGTGATGCCTTTTGGGCTTTCCAATGCCCCGGCGGTGTTTCAAGCCCTCGTGAATGATGTGCTACGAGATATGCTAAACATCTTTGTGGTGGTGTATTTGGATGACATCCTTATCTTCTCCAGGTCTGTGGAGGAACACCACCAGCATGTCCGCCTTGTTCTCCAGCGGTTGTTGGAGAACCGCCTGTTCGTCAAGGCTGAGAAGTGTGTCTTCCACTCTGACTCTGTGACATACCTTGGCAACGTTGTGGAAGCTGGACAGATGCGTGCGGATCCTGCCAAGGTCAAAGCCGTGGAGGAGTGGCCACGTCCTACTAACCGGACTCAGCTCAGACGATTCCTGGGTTTCGCCGGTTTTCTACGCCGGTTTATCAAGGGTTACAGTCAGATCGCTGCCCCCCTTAATGCTCTAACCTCCGTTTCGCGTCCTTTTTCCTGGACGTCTCGAGCCGAGACAGCCTTTTCCAAGCTCAAGAGTCTGTTCTCCACAGCACCCGTGCTAATCCACCCTGACTCGACAAGACAGTTCATTGTCGAGGTGGACGCTTCTGACACAGGCATCGGAGCCGTCCTTTCCCAGAGGTCCGAAGAGGATCAGAAGATTCATCCGTGCGCCTATTTCTCCAGGAGCTACGACCCCGCAGAGAGGAACTACGACGTGGGAAACAAGGAGCTGTTGGCGGTCCACGACGCTCTGAAGGAATGGAGACACTGGTTGGAGGGAGCGAAGCTGCCGTTCATCGTGTGGTCAGACCACAAGAATCTGACCTACTTGAAGACGGCGAAGAGGCTTAACTCCAGGCAGGCCCGCTGGGCCTTATTCTTCAGCCGGTTTGATTTCACCCTCACCTACCGCCCAGGTTCCAAGAACGTCAGAGCGGACGCTCTCTCTCGTCAGTTCTCTAACGAAGATCCTGCTGTCCAGGAGGAATCGGATTCCGACACCATCCTGCCCCCTGCCCGGGTGGTAGGTGTAGTCACGTGGGCCATCGACGCTGTGGTGAGGCAGGCCTTAGAGAACCAGCCCGACCCTGGCAACGGCCCTCAGAACAGACAGTTTGTTCCTGATGCCGTCCGTACACCGGTATTGGAGTGGGGGCACTCCAGCCGTGTTGCCTGTCACCCTGGAGAGCGCAGGACAGCTTCGTTCATTGCTCAGAGGTTCTGGTGGCCAACCCTCAAGAAGGATGTCAGGGAATTTGTGGCCGCCTGCACCGTCTGCGCCCGTAGTAAGGCTTCACACAGGCCTCCTGCAGGCCTGCTACAACCCCTTCCTATTCCGAGTCGGCCTTGGTCTCACATAGGTATGGACTTCGTTACTGGGCTTCCTGTGTCCCAGGGCTGTGACACCATTCTGACGGTGGTCGACCGATTCTCTAAAGCAGTTCATTTTGTCCCTCTCCCCAAACTCCCGTCTGCTGCTGAGACGGCTGACCTCCTAACCCTCCATGTTGTCCGCCCCCACGGCATTCCTTCGGACATCGTGTCAGACCGTGGTCCCCAGTTCATCTCCAAGGTGTGGAAGGCCTTTTGCAAGGGTATTGGAGCCACGGCCAGCCTCTCCTCTGGATACCATCCACAATCCAATGGGCAGACGGAGCGCGCTAACCAGACAGTTGAGGAGACTCTTCGCTGTGTTGCCTCCAGCAACCCCTCTTCTTGGGCTAAGTACTTACCCTGGGTGGAATATTCCCTCAACACCATGGAGAGCTCTGCCACCGGCATGTCACCCTTTCAATGCTCGCTGGGTTACCAACCCCCTCTGTTTCCCGAACAGGAAGTGGAGGTAGCAGTTCCCTCCACCGAAGCCCACCTCCGCCGGTGTCGACGCATCTGGGAGGCTGCCCGCGCTGCGTTACTCCGTGCCTCTGCACGTACCCAGCGTGGTGCCAACCGCCGGAGGGTGCGTGCACCTGACTATCAGCCTGGTCAGAAGGTCTGGCTATTGGCCCGGGACCTGCCCCTGCAGACGTCCCAGACTTCAACCCGCAAGTTGGATCCTCGTTATGTCGGACCCTACACTGTGGACAGTGTTATCAACCCCGTTGCAGTTCGTCTGAATCTCCCTCCTGCTCTTAAGGTTCACCCGGTGTTCCACGTGTCCCAGATTAAGGCCGTGGCCACTAGTGCCTTGTCTCCCCCTACCTCCGCCCCTCCACCCCCCCGAGTCCTGGCTGGTGGTGATCCTGTTTGGACGGTTCGGAAGCTGCTCGCCGTCCGCCGCCGTGGGAAAGGATTCCAGTACCTGGTGGACTGGGAGGGCTTCGGCCCTGAAGACCGTAGCTGGGTGCCCCGTTCCTACCTGGCTGACCCCTCCCTGCTGGACGATTTCTATCGGGACAATCCAGGTGCCCTAGGACAGTCGTCCGGTGCCTCCCCTAAGGGGGGGGGTACTGTTGTGTCACACGTTCCTGGTCCCTCCCCTGCACGCCATCTAAGGGCAAGGGCCGGGCGTCTCTCTCAGCCTGCTGCAGCCAGCACAGGTGTGGCTGGTTCCAATCAGCCCAGCTGCTCCACATCCCAGCCATCAGAGAGCAGCCTACATAAACCGCTGAGAGCCGGCGCCCGACGCTTGAACGTTGACTCCTGTGGTCAGTATAGACAGCATTTAGAATTACAGTTATCTAGTAGTATTCTGTGAGTTAGTTAAAGGAGAACTTGGTGCTCGTTTGTTCCATGCTGATTCTGTTTTCTGCTTCGTTCCAGGCTCCCTCCTCCACAAACCCAGTGTCTCCCACGCCTCGCCGCCTCCCCGGGATCCCTCCGCTCCTCCGTAAAGTTTCATTAAACTCTGTTATACTTTATTACTGCCTCCGTTGTCTTTGTCCTTGAGGGTCCCTGGTACATTTGGTTCAACAGCTCTGGTCGAGCCTAACAGGACTAGGGGGGGCTCTGGTTGAGAGGAGCAATACGTGCTTCATGTTAGTCTCCCAAATTGTTTAATTGTCGCCAGTCTCTTTTTAGGTGAGGTCAGTCTGGATGAGTCTGAGTATGCAAGAAAATAAATAATGTATGGCAAAGAGCGTAAAGTGATGTTGTACAAACAAGCTAGTGAGTTAGTCCAACTCTTGTCCTAACTTGCTCTCCTGGAGGCCTGCTTAAGCAGTCACAAGTCAAATGATAAAACAATCTTCCTGTCTTGTGAAACTTGTCAACTTGTGAAAGAACAGCATAGATGAGCTGGGAAAATATTTTGACTCGGGGGCCATATTGAGAGAACAAATCTGTGTGTGTGTATAAATGATATATACACATTTAGCTGTAAAGTATGTGTGTTTGGCTCCTTTTTTAACTGAAAAATCAGACACGCTCATCATCGGGCCCAAATCCCTCACTGCTCACAACTTCCACTCTGTCCCCATCCACTCACATCTGCAACCTTGGAGTCATTCTGGACAATAACCTCCCTTTTCAACACCACGTCAACCACATTATAAGAACCATCCATCCACCCATCCATCTTCTTCTGCTTATCCGAGGTCGGCTCGCAGGGGCAGCAGCCTAAGCAGGGAAGCCCAGACTTCCCTCTCCCCAGCCACTTCGTCCAGCTCCTCCCGGGGGATCCCGAGGCGTTCCCAGGCCAGCCGAGAGACATAGTCTTCCCAACGTGTCCTGGGTCTTTCTCGTGGCCTCCTACCGGTCGGACGTGTCCTAAATACCTCCCTAGGGAGGCGTTCGGGTGGCATCGTGACCAGATGCCCGAACCACCTCATCTGGCTCCTCTCCATGTGGAGGAGCAGCGGCTTTACTTTGAGCTCCCCCCGGATGGCAGAGCTTCTCACCCTATCTCTAAGGGAGAGACCCGCCACCCGGCGGAGGAAACTCATTTGGGCCGCTTGTACCTGTGATCTTGTCCTTTCGGTCATAACCCAAAGCTCATGACCATAGGTGAGGATGGGAACGTAGATCGACCGGTAAATTGAGAGCTTTGCCTTCCGGCTCAGCTCCTTCTTCACCACAACGGATCGATACAGAGTCTGCATTACTGAAGACGCCGCACCGATCCGCCTGTCCATCTCACCATCCACTCTTCCCTCACTCGTAACAAGACTCCCAGGTACTTGAACTCCTCCACTTGAGGCAAGATCTCCCCAACCCGGAGATGGCACTCCACCCTTTTCCCGGCGAGAACCATGGACTCGGACTTGGAGGTGCTGATTCTCATCCCAGTCGCTTCACGCTCGGCTGCGAACCGATCCAGCGAGAGCTGAAGATCCTGGCCAGATGAAGCCATCAGGACCACATCATCTGCAAAAAGCAGAGACCTAATCCTGCAGCCACCAAACCAGATCCCCTCAACGCCTTGACTGCGCCTAGAAATTCTGTCCATAAAAGTGATGAACAGAATTGGTGACAAAGGGCAGCCTTGGCGGAGTCCAACCCTCACTGGAAACGTGTCCGACTTATTACAAGAACCACCTCAAAAATATTGCCCGTCTACGTCCATCCCTCTCCTTCTCTGCCGCTGAAACCCTGATCCATACCTTCATCACTTCCAGACTCCATTAATGCAACAGCATCCTTTACGGCTCATCTTCCAAAATCCTCAATAAACTCCAATACATTCAATACTCTGCCGCTCGCCTGCTCAACCACACCCGCTCCCGTGAGCACATCACCCCGGTCCTTCAGAAGCTCCAATGGCTCCCCGTTCCTCACCGGATCCACTTTAAAATCCTCCTCCTCACCCACAAAGCCCTCCACAACCAGGCCCCCTGCTACCTCACCAACCTGCTTCACCGCCATACCCCTTCACGCAGCCTCCGCTCCCCACCACTCAGAACCAAGCTCCGGACCTGGGGTGACAGAGCCTTCGGCATCACTGCTCCCACCCTCTGGAACTCTCTCCCCGAACCCATCCGTGACTGCTCAGACCTTCCTACCTTCAAAAGCCTTCTCAAAACACACCTCTTCAGATCTGCTTTGAACCTGTGATTAGTGTTCTGTGTCTTGTAATGTCCAGTGTTATTATGTCTTTTACTATGTACTGCTGGCCAGCATGGTGGCACAGGGGTTAGTGCATGTGCCTCACAATACCAAGGTCCTGAGTAGTCCTGAGTTCAATCCCGGGCTCGGGATCTTTCTGTGCAGAGTTTGCATGTTCTCCCCGTGACGGCTTCCTCCCACCTCCAAAGACATGCACCTGGGGATAGGCCCCTCCCACCTCCAAAGACATGCACCTGGGGATAGGCCCCTCCCACCTCCAAAGCCATGCGACTGGGGATAGGTTGATTGGTAACACTAAATGGTCCCTAGTGTGTGAATGTGAGTGTGAATGTTGTCTGTCTATCTGTGTTGGCCCTGTGATGAGGTGGTGACTTGTCCAGGGTGTACCCTGCCTTCCGCCCGAATGCAGCTGAGATAGGCTCCAGCACCCCCCGCGACCCCAAAAGGGACAAGCGGTAGAAAATGGATGGATGGACAATGTACTGCTTTTATATTTCCTGTATTATGTATTACTACTTTGAACTGTTTTATATTTTAATCCTGTGAAGCGTCTTTGAGTACCCTGAAAAGCGCTATACCAAATAAAATGTATTATTTTTTTTATTTTTTTTATTTTTCAGGAACACTAATAACAAAAGTCACAATGTCCCATAGAGTTCTAAAAAAGTTGTGACAGACCACCTCAAAAAAACGGAATGGAATTTTACGTTTTTTACGGAATGGGACACCCAAAATGTACATGACAATAAAGAAAGTGGGATTTACAATTAGGGTTGGGTATCGTTTGAATTCGAACGATTCCGATTCTGATTCTTTGTTTCGATTCCGATTCCTGGCGATTCTCGGTTCCGATTCTTTTAAGAGGCAGGGTCACACAAAAAAAAGTTTAGGATATTTTAAATGAGCTAGCTAACCTACAGTCTTTCTGAATGAAATAGTCTGACATTCTCCATCAATTTTAATTCTATTAACTTTTTATGAACTTTACTATAAATTCCTCACAGGGCTGTTTTCAACTAGAATATAAATATCAAATCTATGAACTTGAATATAAATATTATGAATTATGAATACATTTTCCCAGGGGTACACTTTCCTCAAGAGAGCTTTATTTTTGAAAACCTCATGAAAACACCTTTACACATAAGTGTATGATGCTGCAGGAAACCTCATGAAAACACATTTACACATAAGTGTATGATGCTGCAGGAAACCTCATGAAAACACATTTACACATAAGTGTATGATGCTGCAGGAAACCTCATGAAAACACATTCACACATAAGTGTATGATGCTGCAGGAAACCTCATGAAAACACCTTTACACATAAGTGTATGATGCTGCAGGAAACCTCATGAAAACACATTTACACATAAGTGTATGATGCTGCAGGAAACCTCATGAAAACACCTTTACACATAAGTGTATGATGCTGCAGGAAACCTCATGAAAACACCTTTACACATAAGTGTATGATGCTGCAGGAAACCTCATGAAAACACATTTACACATAAGTGTATGATGCTGCAGGAAACCTCATGAAAACACATTTACACATAAGTGTATGATGCTGCAGGAAACCTCATGAAAACACATTTACACACAAGTGTATGATGCTGCAGGAAACCTCATGAAAACACATTCACACATAAGTGTATGATGCTGCAGGAAACCTCATGAAAACACATTTACACATAAGTGTATGATGCTGCAGGAAACCTCATGAAAACACATTTACACACACAAGTGTGTGATGCTGCAGGTACTTAAAAATGTTAGCGTGCTCCCACTGATGGGCTAACCTGGTGCAGAAAAGCAAATAAACAATAAGAAACAACTTGTAAAAGCCAGTCCAGATTAGCAGCAGGTACAGTATAAAATCAGAGACAGTTCTTGTTTAGGAAAATGAGCATATCCGCCTTCTCAGGCAGGATGTTCTGGACAGATAGTGTCTCCTGCTGTGGAAAATACACGTTCGCTGGGTGTGGAAGAAGCTTGAACGCATAAATAGGAGAAAGCGAGATCTGACAGCAAAGGATAAGTCTTTTGTTGGTTCCACCGGACCACCACCATGCAGCAGGGTCGTCAGACATAAGTATCGGTGGAACGTCCTGGTACATCTGCAGCTCTCTCGCCACTCCTTTCTTGATGGACATGGAGCTCTGTTATTTCGCGGTTATTTCATTTTTTTTAGTAAAGTAGAGCCACACTTTCGACCGCCGACGCCCGCTATCCATGCTTGAGCTTGACTGACTCGCTCGGCTATGCTAACACTTCCGGCGGTGGGCGCTTCTTCGTTGGTGTTCAGCGGCTTCTTCTTCCGGTTCGGCGGACATATTTTTTTCCGGTCGGCGGACTGGTATCGAAAATAGGAATCGAAATTTAAACTTTTGAACGATTCCGGGAGAATCGGAAAGTTAGTCCCGGTTCCAATCGATACTCGATACTCGATACTCGATACCCAACCCTACTTACAATATTAACTATGAACAATAAAAGACTGAATATTAACAACATATGGACATTTTCTACTTCTCAGACCAGCTCCTCCATAGTTGTGTATCTTTTACAATCAAGCAAACCACAAAAGAATATGAATGCAACGTGTAATAAACAGCTACAATATGATATATTATCACGTAAAAATGTGCTTCCACATGTGTTTGTGACACATGTGTTTGGGGCTGGCAGCTCTGAAAACAAGCCCCGCCCACTCTGCTTTGTTCCTGGTCTGAGCTGCTGTGACCTAGATTACTGGAATAACTCCTAGAACACTCAAAAGTGCAAATTTCAACCATTGAAATACTTTCTATAGCTCAAGACTTAGTCATTTAAAAACATGACTGCACATCATAATGGCAAATACACTTTTCATGTTAAAGGTAAAAAAAATGATGTAGAACGTCCGGCAGGCTGGATTGAAAATCTTAATGGGCCGCATGTGGCCCGCGGGCCCTAGTGTTTGCAGTAATCTCTTCTCGGGGGTAGTGGTGGTGGATTGGTTGCTAAAAAGGAGACTGCTAATAACAGCTGCCAGATGTGCACGGTCCCTTGAGCCTGTGCACATTCTCACAGACAATGGAATGCTTGTGAGAAACCCCAACAGGAAGTGAGGTCGGGGCCCGTGACCCCTCCCTTAAACTATAAGTGCTGTGACAGGGGCAGATACAGTGGACAGCCTGGTGAGAGTGTCCCTCCTGGATAAGGTGCAGCGTAAAATAACCTTGACTGTTCCGTCAAGAAGTTTCTCTGCAGTGTTTTCCACATAGCAGCTGCTGCGGGGGCGGCGGGGATTGCGCAACCTCCCCCCGACTTAACCATGGGCAGGCACCACGTGACTCAGAGCTGGAACGCCTCTGCACAAAAGTCGTCTGAGAAACTGAGCTTTGTTTCCACTGGTGGGGTCTCACTCACCCACACAGGTGGACTATATGAGCTGTGTAAGTACTCTGATGTCATCCAGCCAGCCATGAGCAAGTGTGTCTGTCTCAGTGTTGCACCTCAGGGCTGAGAGGGAAGACACTGGAGGGTGACTCCCATCTAGCTCCAACTTACCACACAGGGCTAACTATGGGACTGTAATACAACTTTACTAACTACTGGACTGTAGTACAACTTTACTAACTACGAGACTGTAATACAACTTTACTAACTACTGGACTGTAATACAACTTTACTAACTACTGGACTGTAATACAACTTTACTAACTACAGGACTGTAGTACAACTTTACTAACTACGGGACTGTAATACAACTTTACTAACTACAGGACTGTAGTACAACTTTACTAACTACGAGACTGTAATACAACTTTACTAACTACTGGACTGTAATACAACTTTACTAACTACGGGACTGTAATACAACTTTACTAACTACGGGACTGTAATACAACTTTACTAACTACAGGACTGTAGTACAACTTTACTAACTACGAGACTGTAATACAACTTTACTAACTACTGGACTGTAATACAACTTTACTAACTACGGGACTGTAATACAACTTTACTAACTACAGGACTGTAGTACAACTTTACTAACTACGGGACTGTAATACAACTTTACTAACTACTGGACTGTAGTACAACTTTACTAACTACAGGACTGTAGTACAACTTTACTAACTACAGGACTCCAATACAACTTTACTAACTACAGGACTCCAATACAACTTTACTAACTAAGGGACTCCAATACAACTTTACTAACTACGGGACTCCAATACAACTTTACTAACTACAGGACTCCAATACAACTTTACTAACTACGGGACTCCAATACAACTTTACTAACTACAGGACTCCAATACAACTTTACTAACTACAGGACTCCAATACAACTTTACTAACTAAGGGACTCCAATACAACTTTACTAACTACGGGACTCCAATACAACTTTACTAACTACAGGACTCCAATACAACTTTACTAACTACGGGACTCCAATACAACTTTACTAACTACAGGACTCCAATACAACTTTACTAACTACGGGACTCCAATACAACTTTACTAACTACAGGACTCCAATACAACTTTACTAACTATGGGACTCCAATACAACTTTACTAACTACAGGACTCCAATACAACTTTACTAACTACAGGGCTCCAATACAACTTTACTAACTATGGGACTCCAATACAACTTTACTAACTACAGGACTCCAATACAACTTTACTAACTACAGGACTCCAATACAACTTTACTAACTACAGGACTCCAATACAACTTTACTAACCGCAGGACTCCAATACAACTTTACTAACTACAGGACTCCAATACAACTTTACTAACTACAGGACTCCAATACAACTTTACTAACTACAGGACTCCAATACAACTTTACTAACTACAGGACTCCAATACAACTTTACTAACTACGGGACTCCAATACAACTTTACTAACTACGGGACTCCAATACAACTTTACTAACTACAGGACTCCAATACAACTTTACTAACTACAGGACTCCAATACAACTTTACTAACTACGGGACTCAAATACAACTTTACTAACTACAGGACTCCAATACAACTTTACTAACTAAGGGACTCCAATACAACTTTACTAACTACAGGACTCCAATACAACTTTACTAAATACAGGACTCCAATACAACTTTACTAACTACAGGACTCCAATACAACTTTACTAACTACAGGACTCCAATACAACTTTACTAACTAAGGGACTCCAATACAACTTTACTAACTAAGGGACTCCAATACAACTTTACTAAATACAGGACTCCAATACAACTTTACTAACTACAGGACTCCAATACAACTTTACTAACTACAGGACTCCAATACAACTTTACTAACTAAGGGACTCCAATACAACTTTACTAAATACAGGACTCCAATACAACTTTACTAACTACAGGACTCCAATACAACTTTACTAACTACAGGACTCAAATACAACTTTACTAACTACGGGACTCCAATACAACTTTACTAACTACAGGACTCCAATACAACTTTACTAACTAAGGGACTCCAATACAACTTTACTAAATACAGGACTCCAATACAACTTTACTAACTAAGGGACTCCAATACAACTTTACTAACTACAGGACTCCAATACAACTTTACTAACTAAGGGACTCCAATACAACTTTACTAACTACAGGACTCAAATACAACTTTACTAACTACGGGACTCCAATACAACTTTACTAACTACAGGACTCCAATACAACTTTACTAACTACAGGACTCCAATACAACTTTACTAACTACAGGACTCCAATACAACTTTACTAACTAAGGGACTCCAATACAACTTTACTAAATACAGGACTCCAATACAACTTTACTAACTACAGGACTCCAATACAACTTTACTAACTACAGGACTCAAATACAACTTTACTAACTACAGGACTCCAATACAACTTTACTAACTACAGGACTCCAATACAACTTTACTAACTAAGGGACTCCAATACAACTTTACTAAATACAGGACTCCAACACAACTTTACTAACTACAGGACTCCAATACAACTTTACTAACTACAGGACTCCAATACAACTTTACTAACTACAGGACTCCAATACAACTTTACTAACTACAGGACTCCAATACAACTTTACTAACTACGGGACTCCAATACAACTTTACTAACTACAGGACTCCAATACAACTTTACTAACTACAGGACTCCAATACAACTTTACTAACTACAGGACTGTAGTACAACTTTACTAACTACGAGACTGTAATACAACTTTACTAACTACAGGACTGTAGTACAACTTTACTAACTACGAGACTGTAATACAACTTTACTAACTACTGGACTGTAATACAACTTTACTAACTACTGGACTGTAATACAACTTTACTAACTACTGGACTGTAATACAACTTTACTAACTACATGACTGTAGTACAACTTTACTAACTACGGGACTGTAATACAACTTTACTAACTACTGGACTGTAGTACAACTTTACTAACTACGAGACTGTAATACAACTTTACTAACTACTGGACTGTAATACAACTTTACTAACTACAGGACTGTAGTACAACTTTACTAACTACGGGACTGTAATACAACTTTACTAACTACTGGACTGTAGTACAACTTTACTAACTACAGGACTGTAGTACAACTTTACTAACTACAGGACTCCAATACAACTTTACTAACTACAGGACTCCAATACAACTTTACTAACTAAGGGACTCCAATACAACTTTACTAACTACGGGACTCCAATACAACTTTACTAACTACAGGACTCCAATACAACTTTACTAACTACGGGACTCCAATACAACTTTACTAACTACAGGACTCCAATACAACTTTACTAACTACGGGACTCCAATACAACTTTACTAACTACAGGACTCCAATACAACTTTACTAACTACAGGACTCAAATACAACTTTACTAACTACGGGACTCCAATACAACTTTACTAACTACAGGACTCCAATACAACTTTACTAACTAAGGGACTCCAATACAACTTTACTAAATACAGGACTCCAATACAACTTTACTAACTACAGGACTCCAATACAACTTTACTAACTACAGGACTCCAATACAACTTTACTAACTAAGGGACTCCAATACAACTTTACTAAATACAGGACTCCAATACAACTTTACTAACTACAGGACTCCAATACAACTTAACTAACTACAGGACTCAAATACAACTTTACTAACTACAGGACTCCAATACAACTTTACTAACTACAGGACTCCAATACAACTTTACTAACTAAGGGACTCCAATACAACTTTACTAAATACAGGACTCCAACACAACTTTACTAACTACAGGACTCCAATACAACTTTACTAACTACAGGACTCCAATACAACTTTACTAACTACAGGACTCCAATACAACTTTACTAACTACAGGACTCCAATACAACTTTACTAACTACGGGACTCCAATACAACTTTACTAACTACAGGACTCCAATACAACTTTACTAACTACAGGACTCCAATACAACTTTACTAACTACAGGACTGTAGTACAACTTTACTAACTACGAGACTGTAATACAACTTTACTAACTACAGGACTGTAGTACAACTTTACTAACTACGAGACTGTATACAACTTTACTAACTACTGGACTGTAATACAACTTTACTAACTACTGGACTGTAATACAACTTTACTAACTACTGGACTGTAATACAACTTTACTAACTACAGGACTGTAGTACAACTTTACTAACTACGGGACTGTAATACAACTTTACTAACTACTGGACTGTAGTACAACTTTACTAACTACGAGACTGTAATACAACTTTACTAACTACTGGACTGTAATACATATTTACTAACTACAGGACTGTAGTACAACTTTACTAACTACGGGACTGTAATACAACTTTACTAACTACTGGACTGTAGTACAACTTTACTAACTACAGGACTGTAGTACAACTTTACTAACTACAGGACTCCAATACAACTTTACTAACTACAGGACTCCAATACAACTTTACTAACTAAGGGACTCCAATACAACTTTACTAACTACGGGACTCCAATACAACTTTACTAACTACAGGACTCCAATACAACTTTACTAACTACGGGACTCCAATACAACTTTACTAACTACAGGACTCCAATACAACTTTACTAACTACAGGACTCCAATACAACTTTACTAACTACGGGACTCCAATACAACTTTACTAACTACAGGACTCCAATACAACTTTACTAACTATGGGACTCCAATACAACTTTACTAACTACAGGACTCCAATACAACTTTACTAACTACAGGACTCCAATACAACTTTACTAACTACGGGACTCCAATACAACTTTACTAACTACAGGACTCCAATACAACTTTACTAACTACAGGACTCCAATACAACTTTACTAACTACAGGACTCCAATACAACTTTACTAACCACAGGACTCCAATACAACTTTACTAACTACAGGACTCCAATACAACTTTACTAACTACAGGACTCCAATACAACTTTACTAACTACAGGACTCCAATACAACTTTACTAACTACAGGACTCCAATACAACTTTACTAACTACGGGACTCCAATACAACTTTACTAACTACGGGACTCCAATACAACTTTACTAACTACAGGACTCCAATACAACTTTACTAACTACAGGACTCCAATACAACTTTACTAACTACGGGACTCCAATACAACTTTACTAACTACAGGACTCCAATACAACTTTACTAACTAAGGGACTCCAATACAACTTTACTAACTACAGGACTCCAATACAACTTTACTAAATACAGGACTCCAATACAACTTTACTAACTACAGGACTCCAATACAACTTTACTAACTACAGGACTCCAATACAACTTTACTAACTAAGGGACTCCAATACAACTTTACTAACTAAGGGACTCCAATACAACTTTACTAAATACAGGACTCCAATACAACTTTACTAACTACAGGACTCCAATACAACTTTACTAACTACAGGACTCCAATACAACTTTACTAACTAAGGGACTCCAATACAACTTTACTAAATACAGGACGCCAATACAACTTTACTAACTACAGGACTCCAATACAACTTTACTAACTACAGGACTCAAATACAACTTTACTAACTACGGGACTCCAATACAACTTTACTAACTACAGGACTCCAATACAACTTTACTAACTAAGGGACTCCAATACAACTTTACTAAATACAGGACTCCAATACAACTTTACTAACTACAGGACTCCAATACAACTTTACTAACTACAGGACTCCAATACAACTTTACTAACTAAGGGACTCCAATACAACTTTACTAAATACAGGACTCCAATACAACTTTACTAACTACAGGACTCCAATACAACTTTACTAACTACAGGACTCAAATACAACTTTACTAACTACAGGACTCCAATACAACTTTACTAACTACAGGACTCCAATACAACTTTACTAACTAAGGGACTCCAATACAACTTTACTAAATACAGGACTCCAACACAACTTTACTAACTACAGGACTCCAATACAACTTTACTAACTACAGGACTCCAATACAACTTTACTAACTACAGGACTCCAATACAACTTTACTAACTACAGGACTCCAATACAACTTTACTAACTACGGGACTCCAATACAACTTTACTAACTACAGGACTCCAATACAACTTTACTAACTACAGGACTCCAATACAACTTTACTAACTACAGGACTGTAGTACAACTTTACTAACTACGAGACTGTAATACAACTTTACTAACTACAGGACTGTAGTACAACTTTACTAACTACGAGACTGTAATACAACTTTACTAACTACTGGACTGTAATACAACTTTACTAACTACTGGACTGTAATACAACTTTACTAACTACTGGACTGTAATACAACTTTACTAACTACAGGACTGTAGTACAACTTTACTAACTACGGGACTGTAATACAACTTTACTAACTACTGGACTGTAGTACAACTTTACTAACTACGAGACTGTAATACAACTTTACTAACTACTGGACTGTAATACAACTTTACTAACTACAGGACTGTAGTACAACTTTACTAACTACGGGACTGTAATACAACTTTACTAACTACTGGACTGTAGTACAACTTTACTAACTACAGGACTGTAGTACAACTTTACTAACTACAGGACTCCAATACAACTTTACTAACTACAGGACTCCAATACAACTTTACTAACTAAGGGACTCCAATACAACTTTACTAACTACGGGACTCCAATACAACTTTACTAACTACAGGACTCCAATACAACTTTACTAACTACGGGACTCCAATACAACTTTACTAACTACAGGACTCCAATACAACTTTACTAACTACAGGACTCCAATACAACTTTACTAACTACGGGACTCCAATACAACTTTACTAACTACAGGACTCCAATACAACTTTACTAACTATGGGACGCCAATACAACTTTACTAACTACAGGACTCCAATACAACTTTACTAACTACAGGACTCCAATACAACTTTACTAACTACGGGACTCCAATACAACTTTACTAACTACAGGACTCCAATACAACTTTACTAACTACAGGACTCCAATACAACTTTACTAACTACAGGACTCCAATACAACTTTACTAACCACAGGACTCCAATACAACTTTACTAACTACAGGACTCCAATACAACTTTACTAACTACAGGACTCCAATACAACTTTACTAACTACAGGACTCCAATACAACTTTACTAACTACAGGACTCCAATACAACTTTACTAACTACGGGACTCCAATACAACTTTACTAACTACGGGACTCCAATACAACTTTACTAACTACAGGACTCCAATACAACTTTACTAACTACAGGACTCCAATACAACTTTACTAACTACGGGACTCCAATACAACTTTACTAACTACAGGACTCCAATACAACTTTACTAACTAAGGGACTCCAATACAACTTTACTAACTACAGGACTCCAATACAACTTTACTAAATACAGGACTCCAATACAACTTTACTAACTACAGGACTCCAATACAACTTTACTAACTACAGGACTCCAATACAACTTTACTAACTAAGGGACTCCAATACAACTTTACTAACTAAGGGACTCCAATACAACTTTACTAAATACAGGACTCCAATACAACTTTACTAACTACAGGACTCCAATACAACTTTACTAACTACAGGACTCCAATACAACTTTACTAACTAAGGGACTCCAATACAACTTTACTAAATACAGGACTCCAATACAACTTTACTAACTACAGGACTCCAATACAACTTTACTAACTACAGGACTCAAATACAACTTTACTAACTACGGGACTCCAATACAACTTTACTAACTACAGGACTCCAATACAACTTTACTAACTAAGGGACTCCAATACAACTTTACTAAATACAGGACTCCAATACAACTTTACTAACTACAGGACTCCAATACAACTTTACTAACTACAGGACTCCAATACAACTTTACTAACTAAGGGACTCCAATACAACTTTACTAAATACAGGACTCCAATACAACTTTACTAACTACAGGACTCCAATACAACTTTACTAACTACAGGACTCAAATACAACTTTACTAACTACAGGACTCCAATACAACTTTACTAACTACAGGACTCCAATACAACTTTACTAACTAAGGGACTCCAATACAACTTTACTAAATACAGGACTCCAACACAACTTTACTAACTACAGGACTCCAATACAACTTTACTAACTACAGGACTCCAATACAACTTTACTAACTACAGGACTCCAATACAACTTTACTAACTACAGGACTCCAATACAACTTTACTAACTACGGGACTCCAATACAACTTTACTAACTACAGGACTCCAATACAACTTTACTAACTACAGGACTCCAATACAACTTTACTAACTACAGGACTCCAATACAACTTTACTAACTACTGGACTGTAATACAACTTTACTAACTACGGGACTGTAATACAACTTTACTAACTACAGGACTGTAGTACAACTTTACTAACTACGGGACTGTAATACAACTTTACTAACTACAGGGCTGTAGTACAACTTTACTAACTACGAGACTGTAATACAACTTTACTAACTACTGGACTGTAATACAACTTTACTAACTACGGGACTGTAATACAACTTTACTAACTACGGGACTGTAATACAACTTTACTAACTACAGGACTGTAGTACAACTTTGCTAACTACGAGACTGTAATACAACTTTACTAACTACTGGACTGTAATACAACTTTACTAACTACGGGACTGTAATACAACTTTACTAACTACAGGACTGTAGTACAACTTTACTAACTACGGGACTGTAATACAACTTTACTAACTACGGGACTGTAATACAACTTTACTAACTACAGGACTGTAGTACAACTTTGCTAACTACGAGACTGTAATACAACTTTACTAACTACTGGACTGTAATACAACTTTACTAACTACGGGACTGTAATACAACTTTACTAACTACAGGACTGTAATACAACTTTACTAACTACTGGACTGTAGTACAACTTTACTAACTACGAGACTGTAATACAACTTTACTAACTACTGGACTGTAATAAAACTTTACTAACTACAGGACTGTAGTACAACTTTACTAACTACGGGACTGTAATACAACTTTACTAACTACTGGACTGTAGTACAACTTTACTAACTACAGGACTGTAGTACAACTTTACTAACTACAGGACTCCAATACAACTTTACTAACTACAGGACTCCAATACAACTTTACTAACTAAGGGACTCCAATACAACTTTACTAACTACGGGACTCCAATACAACTTTACTAACTACAGGACTCCAATACAACTTTACTAACTACGGGACTCCAATACAACTTTACTAACTACAGGACTCCAATACAACTTTACTAACTACGGGACTCCAATACAACTTTACTAACTACAGGACTCCAATACAACTTTACTAACTATGGGACTCCAATACAACTTTACTAACTACAGGACTCCAATACAACTTTACTAACTACAGGGCTCCAATACAACTTTACTAACTACGGGACTCCAATACAACTTTACTAACTACAGGACTCCAATACAACTTTACTAACTACAGGACTCCAATACAACTTTACTAACTACAGGACTCCAATACAACTTTACTAACCACAGGACTCCAATACAACTTTACTAACTACAGGACTCCAATACAACTTTACTAACTACAGGACTCCAATACAACTTTACTAACTACAGGACTCCAATACAACTTTACTAACTACAGGACTCCAATACAACTTTACTAACTACGGGACTCCAATACAACTTTACTAACTACGGGACTCCAATACAACTTTACTAACTACAGGACTCCAATACAACTTTACTAACTACAGGACTCCAATACAACTTTACTAACTACGGGACTCAAATACAACTTTACTAACTACAGGACTCCAATACAACTTTACTAACTAAGGGACTCCAATACAACTTTACTAAATACAGGACTCCAATACAACTTTACTAACTACAGGACTCCAATACAACTTTACTAACTACAGGACTCAAATACAACTTTACTAACTACAGGACTCCAATACAACTTTACTAACTACAGGACTCCAATACAACTTTACTAACTACAGGACTCCAATACAACTTTACTAACTACAGGACTCCAATACAACTTTACTAACTACGGGACTCCAATACAACTTTACTAACTACGGGACTCCAATACAACTTTACTAACTACAGGACTCCAATACAACTTTACTAACTACAGGACTCCAATACAACTTTACTAACTACGGGACTCCAATACAACTTTACTAACTACAGGACTCCAATACAACTTTACTAACTAAGGGACTCCAATACAACTTTACTAACTACAGGACTCCAATACAACTTTACTAAATACAGGACTCCAATACAACTTTACTAACTACAGGACTCCAATACAACTTTACTAACTACAGGACTCCAATACAACTTTACTAACTAAGGGACTCCAATACAACTTTACTAACTAAGGGACTCCAATACAACTTTACTAAATACAGGACTCCAATACAACTTTACTAACTACAGGACTCCAATACAACTTTACTAACTACAGGACTCCAATACAACTTTACTAACTAAGGGACTCCAATACAACTTTACTAAATACAGGACGCCAATACAACTTTACTAACTACAGGACTCCAATACAACTTTACTAACTACAGGACTCAAATACAACTTTACTAACTACCGGACTCCAATACAACTTTACTAACTACAGGACTCCAATACAACTTTACTAACTAAGGGACTCCAATACAACTTTACTAAATACAGGACTCCAATACAACTTTACTAACTACAGGACTCCAATACAACTTTACTAACTACAGGACTCCAATACAACTTTACTAACTAAGGGACTCCAATACAACTTTACTAAATACAGGACTCCAATACAACTTTACTAACTACAGGACTCCAATACAACTTTACTAACTACAGGACTCAAATACAACTTTACTAACTACAGGACTCCAATACAACTTTACTAACTACAGGACTCCAATACAACTTTACTAACTAAGGGACTCCAATACAACTTTACTAAATACAGGACTCCAACACAACTTTACTAACTACAGGACTCCAATACAACTTTACTAACTACAGGACTCCAATACAACTTTACTAACTACAGGACTCCAATACAACTTTACTAACTACAGGACTCCAATACAACTTTACTAACTACGGGACTCCAATACAACTTTACTAACTACAGGACTCCAATACAACTTTACTAACTACAGGACTCCAATACAACTTTACTAACTACAGGACTGTAGTACAACTTTACTAACTACGAGACTGTAATACAACTTTACTAACTACAGGACTGTAGTACAACTTTACTAACTACGAGACTGTAATACAACTTTACTAACTACTGGACTGTAATACAACTTTACTAACTACTGGACTGTAATACAACTTTACTAACTACTGGACTGTAATACAACTTTACTAACTACAGGACTGTAGTACAACTTTACTAACTACGGGACTGTAATACAACTTTACTAACTACTGGACTGTAGTACAACTTTACTAACTACGAGACTGTAATACAACTTTACTAACTACTGGACTGTAATACAACTTTACTAACTACAGGACTGTAGTACAACTTTACTAACTACGGGACTGTAATACAACTTTACTAACTACTGGACTGTAGTACAACTTTACTAACTACAGGACTGTAGTACAACTTTACTAACTACAGGACTCCAATACAACTTTACTAACTACAGGACTCCAATACAACTTTACTAACTAAGGGACTCCAATACAACTTTACTAACTACGGGACTCCAATACAACTTTACTAACTACAGGACTCCAATACAACTTTACTAACTACGGGACTCCAATACAACTTTACTAACTACAGGACTCCAATACAACTTTACTAACTACAGGACTCCAATACAACTTTACTAACTACGGGACTCCAATACAACTTTACTAACTACAGGACTCCAATACAACTTTACTAACTATGGGACGCCAATACAACTTTACTAACTACAGGACTCCAATACAACTTTACTAACTACAGGACTCCAATACAACTTTACTAACTACGGGACTCCAATACAACTTTACTAACTACAGGACTCCAATACAACTTTACTAACTACAGGACTCCAATACAACTTTACTAACTACAGGACTCCAATACAACTTTACTAACCACAGGACTCCAATACAACTTTACTAACTACAGGACTCCAATACAACTTTACTAACTACAGGACTCCAATACAACTTTACTAACTACAGGACTCCAATACAACTTTACTAACTACAGGACTCCAATACAACTTTACTAACTACGGGACTCCAATACAACTTTACTAACTACGGGACTCCAATACAACTTTACTAACTACAGGACTCCAATACAACTTTACTAACTACAGGACTCCAATACAACTTTACTAACTACGGGACTCCAATACAACTTTACTAACTACAGGACTCCAATACAACTTTACTAACTAAGGGACTCCAATACAACTTTACTAACTACAGGACTCCAATACAACTTTACTAAATACAGGACTCCAATACAACTTTACTAACTACAGGACTCCAATACAACTTTACTAACTACAGGACTCCAATACAACTTTACTAACTAAGGGACTCCAATACAACTTTACTAACTAAGGGACTCCAATACAACTTTACTAAATACAGGACTCCAATACAACTTTACTAACTACAGGACTCCAATACAACTTTACTAACTACAGGACTCCAATACAACTTTACTAACTAAGGGACTCCAATACAACTTTACTAAATACAGGACTCCAATACAACTTTACTAACTACAGGACTCCAATACAACTTTACTAACTACAGGACTCAAATACAACTTTACTAACTACGGGACTCCAATACAACTTTACTAACTACAGGACTCCAATACAACTTTACTAACTAAGGGACTCCAATACAACTTTACTAAATACAGGACTCCAATACAACTTTACTAACTACAGGACTCCAATACAACTTTACTAACTACAGGACTCCAATACAACTTTACTAACTAAGGGACTCCAATACAACTTTACTAAATACAGGACTCCAATACAACTTTACTAACTACAGGACTCCAATACAACTTTACTAACTACAGGACTCAAATACAACTTTACTAACTACAGGACTCCAATACAACTTTACTAACTACAGGACTCCAATACAACTTTACTAACTAAGGGACTCCAATACAACTTTACTAAATACAGGACTCCAACACAACTTTACTAACTACAGGACTCCAATACAACTTTACTAACTACAGGACTCCAATACAACTTTACTAACTACAGGACTCCAATACAACTTTACTAACTACAGGACTCCAATACAACTTTACTAACTACGGGACTCCAATACAACTTTACTAACTACAGGACTCCAATACAACTTTACTAACTACAGGACTCCAATACAACTTTACTAACTACAGGACTCCAATACAACTTTACTAACTACTGGACTGTAATACAACTTTACTAACTACGGGACTGTAATACAACTTTACTAACTACAGGACTGTAGTACAACTTTACTAACTACGGGACTGTAATACAACTTTACTAACTACAGGGCTGTAGTACAACTTTACTAACTACGAGACTGTAATACAACTTTACTAACTACTGGACTGTAATACAACTTTACTAACTACGGGACTGTAATACAACTTTACTAACTACGGGACTGTAATACAACTTTACTAACTACAGGACTGTAGTACAACTTTGCTAACTACGAGACTGTAATACAACTTTACTAACTACTGGACTGTAATACAACTTTACTAACTACGGGACTGTAATACAACTTTACTAACTACAGGACTGTAGTACAACTTTACTAACTACGGGACTGTAATACAACTTTACTAACTACGGGACTGTAATACAACTTTACTAACTACAGGACTGTAGTACAACTTTGCTAACTACGAGACTGTAATACAACTTTACTAACTACTGGACTGTAATACAACTTTACTAACTACGGGACTGTAATACAACTTTACTAACTACAGGACTGTAATACAACTTTACTAACTACTGGACTGTAGTACAACTTTACTAACTACGAGACTGTAATACAACTTTACTAACTACTGGACTGTAATAAAACTTTACTAACTACAGGACTGTAGTACAACTTTACTAACTACGGGACTGTAATACAACTTTACTAACTACTGGACTGTAGTACAACTTTACTAACTACAGGACTGTAGTACAACTTTACTAACTACAGGACTCCAATACAACTTTACTAACTACAGGACTCCAATACAACTTTACTAACTAAGGGACTCCAATACAACTTTACTAACTACGGGACTCCAATACAACTTTACTAACTACAGGACTCCAATACAACTTTACTAACTACGGGACTCCAATACAACTTTACTAACTACAGGACTCCAATACAACTTTACTAACTACGGGACTCCAATACAACTTTACTAACTACAGGACTCCAATACAACTTTACTAACTATGGGACTCCAATACAACTTTACTAACTACAGGACTCCAATACAACTTTACTAACTACAGGGCTCCAATACAACTTTACTAACTACGGGACTCCAATACAACTTTACTAACTACAGGACTCCAATACAACTTTACTAACTACAGGACTCCAATACAACTTTACTAACTACAGGACTCCAATACAACTTTACTAACCACAGGACTCCAATACAACTTTACTAACTACAGGACTCCAATACAACTTTACTAACTACAGGACTCCAATACAACTTTACTAACTACAGGACTCCAATACAACTTTACTAACTACAGGACTCCAATACAACTTTACTAACTACGGGACTCCAATACAACTTTACTAACTACGGGACTCCAATACAACTTTACTAACTACAGGACTCCAATACAACTTTACTAACTACAGGACTCCAATACAACTTTACTAACTACGGGACTCAAATACAACTTTACTAACTACAGGACTCCAATACAACTTTACTAACTAAGGGACTCCAATACAACTTTACTAACTACAGGACTCCAATACAACTTTACTAAATACAGGACTCCAATACAACTTTACTAACTACAGGACTCCAATACAACTTTACTAACTACAGGACTCCAATACAACTTTACTAACTAAGGGACTCCAATACAACTTTACTAACTAAGGGACTCCAATACAACTTTACTAAATACAGGACTCCAATACAACTTTACTAACTACAGGACTCCAATACAACTTTACTAACTACAGGACTCCAATACAACTTTACTAACTAAGGGACTCCAATACAACTTTACTAAATACAGGACTCCAATACAACTTTACTAACTACAGGACTCCAATACAACTTTACTAACTACAGGACTCAAATACAACTTTACTAACTACGGGACTCCAATACAACTTTACTAACTACAGGACTCCAATACAACTTTACTAACTAAGGGACTCCAATACAACTTTACTAAATACAGGACTCCAATACAACTTTACTAACTACAGGACTCCAATACAACTTTACTAACTACAGGACTCCAATACAACTTTACTAACTAAGGGACTCCAATACAACTTTACTAAATACAGGACTCCAATACAACTTTACTAACTACAGGACTCCAATACAACTTTACTAACTACAGGACTCAAATACAACTTTACTAACTACAGGACTCCAATACAACTTTACTAACTACAGGACTCCAATACAACTTTACTAACTAAGGGACTCCAATACAACTTTACTAAATACAGGACTCCAACACAACTTTACTAACTACAGGACTCCAATACAACTTTACTAACTACAGGACTCCAATACAACTTTACTAACTACAGGACTCCAATACAACTTTACTAACTACAGGACTCCAATACAACTTTACTAACTACGGGACTCCAATACAACTTTACTAACTACAGGACTCCAATACAACTTTACTAACTACAGGACTCCAATACAACTTTACTAACTACAGGACTCCAATACAACTTTACTAACCACAGGACTCCAATACAACTTTACTAACTACGGGACTCCAATACAACTTTACTAACTACAGGACTCCAATACAACTTTACTAACTACAGGACTCCAATACAACTTTACTAACTACAGGACTCCAATACAACTTTACTAACTACAGGACTCCAATACAACTTTACTAACTAGAGGACTCCAATACAACTTTACTAACTACGGGACTCCAATACAACTTTACTAACTACAGGACTCCAATACAACTTTACTAACTAAGGGACTCCAATACAACTTTACTAAATACAGGACTCCAATACAACTTTACTAACTACAGGACTCCAATACAACTTTACTAACTACAGGACTCCAATACAACTTTACTAACTAAGGGACTCCAATACAACTTTACTAAATACAGGACTCCAATACAACTTTACTAACTACAGGACTCCAATACAACTTTACTAACTACAGGACTCAAATACAACTTTACTAACTACGGGACTCCAATACAACTTTACTAACTACAGGACTCCAATACAACTTTACTAACTACAGGACTCAAATACAACTTTACTAACTACGGGACTCCAATACAACTTTACTAACTACAGGACTCCAATACAACTTTACTAACTAAGGGACTCCAATACAACTTTACTAAATACAGGACTCCAACACAACTTTACTAACTAAGGGACTCCAATACAACTTTACTAACTACAGGACTCCAATACAACTTTACTAACTACGAGACTGTAGTACAACTTTACTAACTACAGGACTCCAATACAACTTTACTAACTACAGGACTCCAATACAACTTTACTAACTACGAGACTGTAGTACAACTTTACTAACTACAGGACTCCAATACAACTTTACTAACTACGAGACTGTAGTACAACTTTACTAACTACAGGACTCCAATACAACTTTACTAACTACAGGACTCCAATACAACTTTACTAACTACAGGACTCCAATACAACTTTACTAACTACAGGACTCCAATACAACTTTACTAACTACAGGACTCCAATACAACTTTACTAACTACGGGACTCCAATACAACTTTACTAACTACAGGACTCCAATACAACTTTACTAACTAAGGGACTCCAATACAACTTTACTAAATACAGGACTCCAATACAACTTTACTAACTACAGGACTCCAATACAACTTTACTAACTACAGGACTCCAATACAACTTTACTAACTAAGGGACTCCAATACAACTTTACTAACTACAGGACTCCAATACAACTTTACTAACTACAGGACTCAAATACAACTTTACTAACTATGGGACTCCAATACAACTTTACTAACTACAGGACTCCAATACAACTTTACTAACTAAGGGACTCCAATACAACTTTACTAACTAAGGGACTCCAATACAACTTTACTAACTAAGGGACTCCAATACAACTTTACTAACTACAGGACTCCAATACAACTTTACTAACTACGAGACTGTAGTACAACTTTACTAACTACAGGACTCCAATACAACTTTACTAACTACAGGACTCCAATACAACTTTACTAACTACGAGACTGTAGTACAACTTTACTAACTACAGGACTCCAATACAACTTTACTAACTATGGGACTGTAATACAACTTTACTAACTAAGGGACTCCAATACAACTTTACTAACTACAGGACTCCAATACAACTTTACTAACTACGAGACTGTAGTACAACTTTACGTGTACAAAAGCAGATCATCTTGACCCAATAAATGACAACAATAAACATGCATGCTAATGTTGGCTTACCGTGCTGCTGTGCCTTGGATCTGGACCACGCAGTATTTTACGCCATAGTCTCCGCTTTCTCCATTTGCTAGCTGCCCATTTCTTCATGGATGAAACTTTCCTCGAGCACGATGATGCTACAAATGGCAAAAAAGTAAGTACACACAGGTTAAGTACAAATGCTGTTGTTATCTCTGGAAGATAAAGGATTAGACCCGCTAGTCTCCACTTTCTTGCTGCCCTAAGTCTCCTCACAGATACAATGGGTCACTTTAGGACGACAATGCCAGAAATGGCAAAAATAGCTGCTCATGCTGCCGTTATTTCTCAAAGTCCCAAGATTCAACACCAGATTCTCCACGTTGCCCCACTACTAGGCTGACCATATTGTGAAACCCCAAAAAGAGGACACACATATATGCGTGCCAAGGCGGGGACTAGGTGAACATTTGCCAATGATACTCCAACTTGCTTTATAAATAATATATTTATTTCAATAAAGCATTTTTCTCCTCTGTTGACAGCAGTGTTGGCGCTAGGAATTTTCAAAATGGGGTCCCAGGGACCCCATCAAGTTATAAAAATGGGGTACCACGGTAAAATTGTTGGGTCCCACTTTTTTGTAAGCGTTTTGAACACAGATAAATGGATGCATTATTCTGTTATATATCACATTCTATATTGTGTTTTGGAAAAAGGTTGTCATAAATGTTACTCCATTTATTAAAAAAATAAATACAAAAAGAAGTAGAAAATGGATGGATGGATTGAAAACTAATTTTAAAAAGTATGTTTTTGGGGTGGAGGAGTCTGATCGGGTGCAAGTTAGCTTGAAGCTAACAGCTAGCCTGTCTCCATCCTGGAAATGTGGATCCAGTGAAGTTTCCATGGACTCAAAGACTAAAACAAGACATTTACTGGAAACTTGGCACAGGATGAAGTTAAAAAGGTTGACTTTACACTCACCTTATTGTTTACCATCAAGTCTTTCTTTTGACAGCACCTCGCGCTAAACTTGTCCCAGTGCAAACTGAGGAAGTGTTTGTCATTGACAAAACTTTCGGCCAATCAAAATTTACGACCATAAAAACGCAATACACGGGGACGGAAATGTGACCTGGCAAATATAAACAAAACAAAACACTGGCGGAAAGCAATAATCGAGACAATAAAAAAACAAGCAAGCCGGGCGGTAGGTAAAAAAAAGAAAAAAAGTCCTTTCTGATTATAATGCTTAAAAAGACACAAAAAGTGCGGTAACGCCAACACTGCTTGACAGTATAACAAAATAAGTCACATTTATATTCTGTAACTGTGTGGAATGCTAAAACACCCTCTGCTGCGTTTACAATGTACTCTCCTTTTCCAGGTCGCACAAAGTACTCGGTCAATTTAGCAGACGAGCTCTCGCCCTGCACAGCTGTTTTGTACTTTGTAGTGTGGATATGGGCTTTTAGATCTTTATTTGCCACAGATACATACGTTCCTGCTTTGCACACAGTGCATTCTGCTTCCCATGTGTCACGGCCAGGACCAAAACCCGAATACTTTTTACGTTTCGGCATTTCTTGTTTTCATGTCTGTCTCTCCACTCACTAGCTCTCTTGCTCTCTGTCTCTGCCCCTCCCTCACCAATGTTTCTGCGTGCGCATGTAACAGGTACTTTAGCTAGTATAGTAGAAGTTCTCAATATTGGGATAATCAGAAATCTAGATTACGACTCGGAGAGAGTAGGACAGACAATTAAATGCTTTAAATGATACTGCTGTTATTTAAATATGTACAGTGCAACAAATAGTGGACAGACATTTGTCTACTTATAAAACTGTCTGCTTATGGTTTTAAACTCTCAGCGATTAATTGGATGAAAAGCTACCTAGTCAACAGACAGCAATGTGTCATGTTCAATGGAACCCTTTCAAATATTAAAACATTATATTGTGGTAATTCCCCAGGGAAGTTGCCTGGGACCTTTATTATACTCAATATTTGTAAATGATATGTCATGTATTTTAAAGAATGGTTGCTGTGCAATTTACGCAGATGACACAACAACCTGAGCAGTATACTACAAGACAAAGTCATACAGATTTCTAAATGGGTTACAGAAAATAAGATGAAACTTAATATTTCCAAAACAAAATGTCTTGTTATTTGCTCAAAACATGCTCAGAGAAAGGAACGCATATTAAATGTTTCTTTGAACGCAGTTCATATTGAACAAGTTAAAGAGGCCAGGTTGCTGGGAGTTACAATCTTGGGCCACTCACATTAACAACATAGTAACACAAATGAGCAGAAGCATTTCAATCATAAGAAGAAGTGCCTATTTTTTTAACTAACACAACTACTAAGCAAGTTATACAATCCCTTGTATTGTCACATATTGACTACTGCCCAGCAATCTGCTCTAATGCATCTAAACAAGAACTCAATAAAATCCATCTTGCCCAAAACCGAGCTGCCAGACTAGCTCTCCATTGCTCATTTAGGACCAGCATTGAGATCATGCATACTGAATTGTCATGGATGAGGGTTGGTGAAAGACTAGCTTGTAGTTTGATTTTATTTTTAAAAAAAATCTATACATACCATAAACCTTCATATCTGTATTCTCAGCTGTTGCTTGCTAGTGAAAGTCACAACTATGGTACCAGGCTAGCCCTAAGCGGTGCTTTCACCCGTCTTAAACCCAAAAGTGATGTTTTGAAAAAGACTAATGTATAGGGCAATCACTTACTGGAATCCACTTCCACAATATCTGCTATCAATCACCAGCATAGTGGGTTTTAAGAATAGACTAAGAGGAGAAGTATTGCGGAAAGAGATTATTCTAGATTGTACCTAATGTCATGACTGTTTTTATTGACTATTGACTATTTTATTGATTGTGGGACAAGCAGTAGAAAATGGATGGATGGTACTTTTTCATCACTTATTGTTTGTCTTTGGTACACTAATGTGTATATTTTAGGCCATTGGTTCTTTGTTTTATTTTTGCAAAAATATATATATCTATTTTTATATTGCTCTTTTTATCTTTGGTATGAACACTATTATGTAAACTCAAAGTTATTATTCCTTTTTTTGGTTCTTTGTTGTTGCTATTTTTGTATTACAACATTTTATTATTTGATCATGTTGTACTGCATTGTAATCTTTTGTTTTGTGATTGTGTGATGTTTTTTGTCTGGACCCCAGGAAGAATAGTCTCCACTGCGGTGTAGACTAATGGGGATCCTTAATCAACTAAACTAAACTAACCATTGATAGGAATGGCCATTCAAAACAAATGGAAAAAACTAAGGAATCTCAACAAACAATGTTGGTTTAGTTCATTGATTAAGAGTTCAGGTAATTCATACAAGGTGGTATCAAAAGTTCTTAAAGTTCATAGGAGTCATATGAGACTGATCGCAGTCCATATGCGCATTCACAGTTTATACGGCCACACGGGTTGGGGTTGTGGATATGGCAGTTTGTAGTGACAGTTCAGTTTATGGGCAGGGTGTGTTCATTCATTGTCTTTACCGTATCATAAAAAGTGCAGATGGCCTTAAACACTCAGTCACCATATGTAAGTACCCAAAATAAAGACTCGAAATAAATATGAATTCAATGGGATCAGAAACATTGGAGGAAACGGGATTAAAAGCCGATGCTAACCGCCCATAGACAATACATGGGTACGGCTAGCAGCTACTATTAGCAAACAGATTCACTTACCAACTCGGCTTAATAACACTCTCTCGTCGCAACTCGGCCCTGATGGTCGGCACCTATACATTTACAATTAGTTGTAAAATGTTGGACGGTTGTTTTTACGATATGCAGGCAAAATTCCGGGAATATTCAAAGTTGGAAACTTTCCATGGGAATTAACAGGAATGAATGGGAAATGAATGGGAATAAACATTGAATGCAACATGCTGGATCTTGCAGCATTATTATTAGCTAAAACAACCTGATTTCATGCAAATTTAGTAGAATTTCAACCCTGCACTGTGCATTCCTCCATCACATGTGCGGTGCATTCTTCCATCACATGCACAGATCATTCCCAGCATGCTTCACACTACAGCAGGGCTATTGAGGCCACACTAGTATTTGAGCCCAAGGACTTCATCCAGTCAGGTAAGTGTTGATGAGGTAAATATATTTGATCTATGGTATTTAAGTGTAATAGAGGTGTAATTGCTTGTTACTGTATGACTGTAGACTACTCCAGCAGACTTACACTCAAGCTAGCTAGCTGTTCTGTACTTGTTAAATGATTTTGGGGCCAATATCTCTAGCTAGCTAGGTTTATGTACCACCACCGTCTCGTAATGAACCCAAAATATTTATCCTATAGCCGTGATGCTAATTTTCTCTATGTTAAATCCCGTTCATTTATGCTAACAACGTTAGCGATCCGAATTGACCTTTTTTGTGATGTGTAAAGTTCAAGTAGCAAATACTAAATCAAAAGGTGTAGTTTCCTCTGCCTTCTGTTCTTCTAGCCATTCTGTTGTCATACAAGAATGTAGCTTATAGTTTGATTTAGCATGTTGATTGACTGTTCATTTATTCATCTAGCCTATTTCTATTCATTTGTCCATCAGTCAAATCTTTTTTAAGACTACTCCAATATTGTTTAGCTGACTATTTATATCTGTGTGATGCATTGTATTAGTGTTTTACAAGCTTCTCATCTTATTCTACACAATAAGATGGACGCTGTCCAACTTTAAATAATCAAAATATGGTCAAAATTTCCAAACTTCCCGAGCTTAACTTCCCGTGGTAAATTTCCGGAAATTTACCGGAAACTTTCCACCCCTAGTCCTTACTGTGACAGCTAGAAATGACAACGATAAGTGCACATAAATGGTAAATGGGTTATACTTGTATAGTTATTTTCTACCTTCAAGGTACTCAAAGCGCTTTGACACTATTTCCACATTCACCCATTCACACACACATTCACACACACATTCACACACACATTCACACACTGATGGCGGGAGCTGCCATGCAAGGCCCTAACCACCACCCATCAGGAGCAAGGGTGAAGTGTCTTGCTCAAGGACACAACGGACGTGACTAGGTTGGTAGAAGCTGGGGATCGAACCAGGAACCCTCAGGTTGCTGGCACGGCCACTCTCCCAACCGCGCCACGCCTCTTGGATAAAGACAACAAAAATGGGTGCACATGGTGTCGTATAGGTCTGGGCTCTGCAGTATTATACTTCACAGTCTCCACTTTGCGGCAGCATTCCATTTTCTTGCTGTCCCTAATCAATCTCCTCTTGGAAAACATATTTTATACAATCTGCTAACTAAATAACTAGTACACAGCTAGCAAAACATTGGTTAAATAGTTTGGTGTAAATCTGATAACTAGCTAGTGTTAATATCATCTGTAGTTTTTGTGTATTCATTTTCACTAGCTAACTAATCAACTAGTTAGCAAATAGGAATATATTGTGTGGGTTTTATGCAATCTGCTAAATAACTAGCTAGGACATAGCTAGCAAAAAAACTGGGTAAATAGTTTGGCGTTCATCTGATAACTAGCTAGTGTTCATCTCAGCTGTAGTTTAGTATGAATGCATTTTCAGTAGCTAACTAATCAACTACTTGAGCAACTAGTTAGATAGTAGATTTATATTGTGTGGGTTTTATGTAATTTGCTAACTAACTTATTAGCACATAGACAGCAAAGAATGTTTGGTGTAAATAGGATAACTTCCTAGTAGGAATCTATTGTGTGGGTTTTATGCAATCCTGTTAACTAACTAACTAGTACTTAGCTTCTGAAACATTTTTGAATGGTTTTGTGTAACCCTGTTAGTGTGGAACTGATTGATTGATTGATTGAAACTTTTTTTAGTAGATTGCACAGTACAGTACATATTCCGTACAATTGACCACTAAATGGTAACACCCCAATAAGTTTTTCCACTTGTTTAAGTCGGGGTCCACGTTAATCAATTCATGGTTAACTAACAGTATAATATTTAGTTAAGTGGTGAAGATATGATGTTTTATTTCCTGCTCACTAAGTAAGTAATTATTTTGCTGACTTGTGGAATGTATTTATTTGTAATCCTGCTGGCTAGGTAGCTAAATAACTACTAAGTAACCAGCTAGTGGCAACTAGTTCTGTAGTTATTGTGTAGTCCTGCCAATTTACTAACTGGTTAATAACTATGTGTCTCCGCTCCGTAAAGGCTAACCTCCTCCAACCTCCGAGGACAAAGCTACGAACAATGGGAGTCCGGGCTTTCTGCTCCGCCGCTCCCAGTCTGTGGAACGCTCTCCCTGACCACCTGAGGGCACCACAGACTGTGGATGCTTTTAAAAAAGGCTTAAAAACCCTTCTTTTTGGAAAGACCTTTTTTTTTTAGATATATGCATACTAGTTTTAGCTATTTGGCTGTTCTAGTTTTTATTTATTTTTATTTTTTATTATCTTTTTATTTTGATACGCTGTAGCACTTTGAGGTTGTTTGCTCAATGTAAAGTGCTTTTTACAAATAAAATCTATTATTATCATTATTATTATTATTCTGTGGTAGTGTACATTGGTTGTATAGTTTTTTGTCAGCTAAAATAAGTTTTTGTTTTTTTTCTTAATATGTACATCAAGCAATGCACTACCTCTTGAAGCTCATGGAGAGAATGCCAAGAGTGTACAAAGCAGTAATCAGAGCAAAGGGTGGCTATTTTGAAGAAACTAGAATATAAAACATGTTATTTCACCTTTTTTTGTTAAGTGCATAACTCCACACGTGCTCCTTCATAGTTTGTGACAATCTACAAACTTTGTACAATGTAAATAGTCATGAATATAAAGTAAGCATTGCCTTCAATGAGGAGAAGGTGTGTCCAAAGTGTATACTGTACTGTATATGTTTGTGCCGGCAGTGAAAATGTCCACCACATAACATTTAAATCCCCCACGAGAGAGACTTACAGAGCAAACATGAATCCACTTCCTCAAAAAGACAGAATATTTCTGTAGGACTATGAGCATGATACAATCTATCACGTCATAGGATGACTCAGGCTTTCAGACTAATGACTATGGAGATTTTATTAGCTCTGCTGGGGTTGTGAGCGCAAGAACCAACAGCACGTACACTATGGTGCCCTGGGGGCCCCATGTGAATACACGGTAATGTTTGGTGCATCCTGGGGGCCCCATGTGAATACACGGTAATGTTTGGTGCATCCTGGGGGCCCCATGTGAATACACGGTAATGTTTGGTGCATCCTGCAGGCCCCATGTGAATACACGGTAATGTTTGGTGCATCCTGGAGGCCCCATGTGAATACACAGTAATGTTTGGTGCATCCTGCAGGCCCCATGTGAATACACAATAATGTTTGGTGCATTGACATAATAGTCCAAGCACAAAGAGCCCTGATGCTTCTTTCAGCTGCTCAAAGAGGGAAAAGGATTAGTTGGGAAAGAAAGTGAGGCATGCTGGGATCTGCATCAGGGGGAGAGGAAGTGGAACATCTGGACTTGATTTGGGGGTAGAGAGTCCCAAAAATAGGCTGTAAAATGTATTTCACCTTTGTTATTTAGGTAGATACGGTACATGCCGTAAATCCTAATGAATAAAGCATGAAGACAACAT
The DNA here is from genome assembly GCF_033978785.1 of Entelurus aequoreus. Taxonomy (NCBI): domain Eukaryota; kingdom Metazoa; phylum Chordata; class Actinopteri; order Syngnathiformes; family Syngnathidae; genus Entelurus; species Entelurus aequoreus. The sequence goes on from NC_084736.1 coordinate 3,000,295, forward strand.
TCAGCCTCGCTGGTTCATTGCTGAGTGCACATATTAACAACACTTCTTTTGGCTGACAAAAAAACTATAGAACCAATTCACACAAAAACATAGTTAACTAGTTAGTCAATTGGCAGGACTACACAATAACTACAGAACTAGTTGCCACTAGCCGATTACTTAGTGGTTATTTAGCTACTTAGCCAGCAGGATTACAAATAAATACATACACCGACACCTATTTAATAATACCACCTTAACATGTGACAACCAAACAATTATACACTTATTTAATAATACCACCTTAACATGTGACAACCAAACAATTATACACTTATTTAATAATACCACCTTAACATGTGACAACAAACCAATTATACACTTATTTAATAATACCACCTTAACATGTGACAACCAAACAATTATACACTTATTTAATAATACCACCTTAACATGTGACAACAAACCAATTATACACTTATTTAATAATACCACCTTAACATGTGACAACCAAACAATTATACACTTATTTAATAATACCACCTTAACATGTGACAACAAACCAATTATACACTTATTTAATAATACCACCTTAACATGTGACAACACACCAATTATACACTTATTTAATAATACCACCTTAACATGTGACAACAAACCAATTATACACTTATTTAATAATACCACCTTAACATGTGACAACAAACCAATTATACACTTATTTAATGATACCACCTTAACATGTGACAACAAACCAATTATACACTTATTTAATAATACCACCTTAACATGTGACAACAAACCAATTATACACTTATTTAATGATACCACCTTAACATGTGACAACAAACCAATTATACACTTATTTAATAATACCACCTTAACATGTGACAACAAACCAATTATACACTTATTTAATGATACCACCTTAACATGTGACAACAAACCAATTATACACTTATTTAATAATACCACCTTAACATGTGACAACAAACCAATTATACACTTATTTAATAATACCACCTTAACATGTGACAACAAACCAATTATACACTTATTTAATAATACCACCTTAACATGTGACAACAAACCAATTATACACTTATTTAATAATACCACCTTAACATGTTACAACAAACCAATTATACACTTATTTAATAATACCACCTTAACATGTGACAACAAACCAATTATACACTTATTTAATAATACCACCGTAACATGTTACAACAAACCAATTATACACTTATTTAATAATACCACCTTAACATGTGACAACAAACCAATTATACACTTATTTAATAATACCACCTTAACATGTGACAACAAACAATTACACAAAGTGACTCAGTATAGAACAGGGGTCACCAACCTTTTTGAAACCAAGGGCTACTTCTTGGGTACTGATTAATGCGAAGGGCTACCAGTTAGATACACACTTAAATAAATTGCCAGAAGTAGCCAATTTGCTCAATTTACCTTTAACTCTGTTATTATTAATAATTAATGATATTTATCTTTGTGGAAACACTGATCATCTTAATGATTTCTCACAATAAATATATATAGAAACATAAATATCAATATGCAACACTTTATTTTTATATTTTCTCTAAGTGCACATTTTTCAAATTGAACATTTTCAAATGATCACTTCTAAGACAGTCTTGTGAAATCACAATATCCCATTTTAACTAGCTAGCCACTAACATTTTTTAACAAATCATGAATTACTTTGCACCATGTTTGTACAAATAATAACTCATGTAAAATACAAAAGTAAACTCTCAAATTTTTAAATCATGTCACACTTTGAACTGGACACCAAATCTGTTATCTGTTTCTTTGTCAGTTAGTGGGAAGCCTGGCATTGCATGCTGTTAACTAGTGTGTTGTACTCTGGTGTGTAACTTGACACTGCAACTCTGAGTGAGTCTTGCAGATGTGCATCAGTGAGGCGTGTTCTGTGTTTGTTCTTGATGAAGTTCATGTCAGAAAAGGCTGATTCACAAAGATAAGATTTTTCCTCATTGTTTGCGGAACCTTCTTAATCTTTTGGACATATTTTCACAGCAATCTGACCTTAAGCTTAATTATGATGAATGTAAAATGTTAAGGATCGGAAATCTAAAGGGAACGTCCTTTCGAATGGAATGCAAAGTGCCTGTTTTGTGGACAGATGGACCAGTTAACATACTTGGTGTTGTTGTCCCAGAAAATCTGGAAGATCTAGGCTCAGTAAATTATGATAATCGACTAAGAAAGCTGGACAAAATTATGCAATTATGGAAAGGGAAATCCCTAACCTTGTATGGTAAAATGTCTATTGCCAACTCGTTAATTATTCCTCAATTTATTTATTTGTTTTTGTCATTACCAGCTCCATCACAAAACTTTTTTAAGATTTATGAGCGGAGGGTCTTCGATTTTGTCTGGAACGGCAAACCAGAAAAGATTAAAAGAAAGGTTTTGTACAAAGAGTATGAATATGGGGGCCTGAAACTTCTCAACCTTGAAGCTATGTGTCTGTCTTTAAAAGCATCAATTGTTCCAAAGATGTATTTAAACATTGAGTGGTACACAAATGTCCTGTTGGACAAAAAACATGTACTGTATCAAAAGAAATTGTATCCTTTTTTACAAGTGATCCCCTCCCAGAGAGTCTGCTGGGAAACATGGCGGGGTTCATAAAGGAAACAATCCACTCATAGTGGTGTTTTCAATTTTATGTGCCAGAAAAAAGAGACGATATTTTGCAGCAGTTAATATGGATGAACTCTAATATTGTAATAGATGGAAAGCCTTTCTTTTGGAAAAATATGTTTGAAAGAGGAATCATTTTTGTCAATGATATTATCAATGAGAATGGTAAAATGATGAAGTATGATGAATTTAGAGCTATGTATGGTGATGCTTGCTCAAGCTTTTCATTTTATCAACTAACTGGAGTAATTGGGAAAAGATGGAAATAAATAATTAATTATGGAACTATTAAATTATTAGTTTGTAAACCTCTAATAAGAAATTCTAGTTGGCAAAAAGGAACTAAAATAAATAGAAAAATATATAATTTTTATTTAATAAAGAAATCTTTGAAGGCTGCCTCATACAACACAAATGGAAAATGGGAGGACTTTTTTGACTGCCCGTTGCCATGGGATGCCAAATTCAAACTAATCTATAAAACCACTATCGATGTGCAAAATCGTTATTTTCAAATTAAAATTATTTATAACTTCTTACCCACAGGGAAAATGTTAAAATTATGGAATAGGACAGAGTCAGATGATTGCCGATTTTGTTGTCAGGAGCCTGAATCCACCCTGCATTTGTTTTGGTATTGTCATATTGTGTCTTTGTTTTGGGTGGAAGTTGAAAAAATGTGTTTAAGGATTGGTTTGTTTATGAAGCTTAATGTGGTTTCTGTTATTTTAGGAGAGTTCATTGACAATCATGATTTAGTCCATTTAATTATAGTACTCGGTAAAATGTTTATTTTTAAGGCCAAAAACAGATATTCACTTAGCATTACTTTCTTTAAAACATTTATTCAGTATTTTCTAACTTTAGAAAGTTACATGGTTGAAAACGATAATGATGCCAAAAAACATTAAAAAAATAGATGAGAAGTCCTCAAAGGCTTATTTTGAAAGTATAATTATGTTTATAGATTATATGATATATGTTGTTGTGTTCCCTAATTTGAGTGACCTGGACATAATCTGGACTGTACATAAATGCTTATTTTGATCATGTAATTTTGTTTATAAATGCACTGTTGTGTTCCCTAATTTTTTTCTGTGTACATGAATGAAGGTGTGTGTTGCTGAGTCCCACTTGGACATTATCTGGACTGGGCCTGGTTTAAAAAACCCTTTAAACAAATCTAATATCATTGACAACCTGGTCTGTTGAAGATAAGGCCCTTTTTTTAAAAATAAAATAAAATAAGATAAATAAATAAAAAACATTTTCTTGGATAAAAAAGAAAGTAAAACAATATAAAAATAATTACATAAAAAATAGTAATTAATGAAAATGTTAGTGGACCAGCAGCCTATACAATCATGTGTGCTTCAGGGACTGTGTCCCTTGCAGATGTGTTGTCTATGTTGTGTTCAGGGACTGTGTCCCTTGCAGATGTGTTGTCTATGTTGTGTTCAGGGACTGTGTCCCTTGCAGATGTGTTGTCTATGTTGTGGGAACCAGAATATTGGTAGCAGAAAGAAATTACCCCTTTTGTGTGAGTGGGTGTGGATGAGTGTGCATGGGGGAGGTTGTTTGGGTTGATGCACTGATTGAAAGTGTATATTGTGTTTTTTCTATGTAGATTTAATTTAAAAAAAAAAAAAAAAAAAAATTTAAAAAAAAATTTTTTTTTTTTTTTTAGAACAGGCCCGCGGGCGACTCATCCGGTCCTTACGGGCGACCTGGTGCCCGCGGGCACCGCGTTGGTGACCCCTGGTATAGAATCTGGGTATTATCTTCCACCCAACTCTCTCGTTTGAGTCACACATCAAGAGTGTGACTAAAACAACTCTCTCGTTTGAGTCCATCCATCCATCCATTTTACAATATAATTACAACACTTTATGTACATATTTATATACAGATTTGAACAATAAGTTATTCACTGAAATATATTTATTAATTGTGGTTCTTACAAAAAATATATCTTATAAAAATATAAAAGCTAAAATGTCTCTTAAAGCTCTGCCCCTTTAATTAGTGCATACTAAATAATTTGACTTTAGCCTACTACTACAACCATATTATTTACCAGCAACATAAAGTGAAACAGAGGCAGAGGTGTCCTGCCAGTCAGTAACAAATAAACAGAAAACAGTAGTGGTGGTAGATAGACACAGAGCTTCATCAAACATCTGATCCACTGAACAAAGAGCTCCAAAAATCTTGATCCTACACTTCTCTTTTGTAAAGTAAATCTGAACAGCCGATATGGGCATCTACATCAACTATATGATTTGCCTGAGGAGCTGGACAAAAAAAATAAATAATAATAAATAAATTAAAAAATACATTTTTTTTGTGTGGCGGCCTTAATTCTTTCGTGGTGGGCCGCCACAAATAAATGAATGTGTGGGAAACACTGCTCGTTATCAGATGAACACCAAACTATTTACTGGCTATGTACCAGCTAGTTATTTAGCAGAATGCATAAAACCCACACAATATAATTCTACTTGCTAACTAGTTGCTAAACTAGTTGATTAGTTATCTAGTGAAAATGAATACAACAAAAACTACAGATGATATTAACACTAGCTAGTTATCAGATTTTCACCAAACTATTTAACCAATGTTTTGCTAGCTGTGTGCTAGTTATTTAGTTAGCAGATTGTATAAAATATGTACAGTACTGGTTATCGGTGACACAAACAAAGTACATTTTTACTCGCTATATGACTCAAATGATTCAACTAGTGAGAGGGAATATGGTGAAAAAGCACGAGCTGGTTATCAGGTCGACAGAAAACAATACAACGGTTTTTCTTAGCCAGCTAGCACTTAGCAGGATTATGTGAACCAGCTGTCGGTTTTTGGGGGGGAAACTCCTTCGTTTTCTGTTCTTTTGTTAACATGAGGGACAATTTTTAATTTGTAAATAGTCCAAGAGGATTATCAAAAACTTGGAAGCAGCCATGTCGGGTGTTATTTATTGTCCTTTCTACCTACCGTTAATTGGAGTGGGTTGACTCTTTGCTGTGTAGTGCGCGTGCGCGTGAGTGACGATTACGTCATGCGCGCCTTCCTGCCTCAAGAGCGTGTGCGTGTGTGCGCGTGTGTGTGCGTGTGCGCGCGCGTGTGTGTGTGTGCGTGTGTGTGTGTGTGTGTGTGTGTGTGTGTGTGTGTGTGTGTGTGTGTGTGTGTGTGTGTGTGTGTGTGTGTGTGTGTGTGTGTGTGTGTGTGTGTGTGTGTGTGTGAGCAGCCAGTCAGTCAGCCGCAGACCAGCAGGGCGAGCAGACGTGCCGCCGGACCCGGAAAAGCAAGCCCGCGGCGGGACACTTTTTGCACCTCCCCTCGCTGACTTCCCCCGGAGTGCGAGCACTTTTGTCCGGCTTCGCAGCGCCGCTCTTCCCCGCTATGGATCATCACGCGGCCCGGACCAGACAACACACGCCGCATCAAAAGTTCTGATCGTCCACAACAATTGGATCGTTGCAGAGAAGATTTTAGGGCATTTTTTAATTTTATTTAATGTTTTCGTTTTTTGGAGTTTGTCTGCAAGCTGGTTGCCACATGTGAGCACTGACAATTTGCTGGTTGCCACATGTGAGCACTAACAATTTGCTGGTTGCTACATGTGAGCACTAACAATTTGCTGGTTGCTACATGTGAGCACTGACTTTTTGCTGGTTGCCACATGTGAGCACTGACTTTTTGCTGGTTGCTACATGTGAGCAGTGCCATGTTCTCTCTCATGGGGTAAGTTTTCTGCAAGTTGGCTAATATACATTCATTGTGCATCTTTGTGTGTGTGTTCTTAATGGCTGACAGCGTTAAACATTAGTAGCGACCATGCATTGTATGCTGTCTTGTGATGGGAGGGCATGAGGAACATTAGTAGCGACCATGCATCATATGCTGTCTTGTGAGGGGGTGGGGGGGTGGGGGGTCCTTATTGTGCAGCCTGCTGTGCCCCCTCCCCACCCCTGACCTCTCCGACGTTGTTCATCCGTCACTCTAAAGAAGCCATTGTATTGAAAGGATGTATTAATAAGACAAAAGCCTCCATTATCACCATCACTACTGGTTAAGTCTCCTGGGTCAGAGATGTCCTCCAGGGTGAACAATGGCAGTCTTAGCACACTCCTGTGCACGCAGAGCCTCATTTCGTTAAAAAAAAACCTACACTTTCCGTAGCAGTGAAGGTGTCGGCCAAATCACTTTGAGATAAGATGGAGGAACTGGTGTTTATTGCCTGAGATAAAAAAAAAGGCAATCCATCATCCGCTCTCCTGCGGTCTGTCGGCTCATTGGCTGCCAATGGGAGGAAATAAAAGCAAAGTTGTCATCCAAGTCTGGGAGCGCTTGAAGGCATCAGTAAGACAACAGACCGGTGATAACATCACACCACAAGTGTTGAGGAGGAAACCTTTTATCCCGCGCGGAGGGCTCTGTCAGCGAGTGCATTGATGGCACACTTCCCTTCCTCCACTTTGTTTGACTTCTTCTGGATCTTGGGCAATCCCAGCGTGATGTGTCGAGAGCCGTAGTCCGCGCGCGAAAACCTGGTCGGTCTCTTTGCCTTTTGGTGATGGCGAGGCTCATTCAAGCAGACGAAACACTGAGCGACTTCTTCATTGTCCTTTTCTCTGCATTTTATCAAACATGCAACCCAAATTTCAACTCCTAAATTGCAGTCCTCACTCATTCAAGCCAGTGTTTTTCAACCACAGTCTGGTGTGCCGTGGGAGATTACCTCATTTCACCTATTTGGATTAAAAATATTTGTTGCAAAGCAGTAATTATAGTCTGTAAATGATGTGTTGTTGTTGAGTGTTGGTGCTGTCTAGAGATCGGCAGAGTAACCGTGTAATACTCTTCCATATCAGTAGGTGGCAGCAGGTAGCTAATTGCTTTGTAGATGTCGGAAACAGCGGGAGGCAGTGTGCAGACTATAATTACTGCTTTGCAAAAATATTTTAACCCAAATAGGTGAAACTAGATAATGTCCCACGGCACACCAGACTGTATCTCACGGCACACTAGTGTGCCGCGGCACAGTGGTTAAAAAACACTGTAGTATAGTATCTGCGTGTAAATGATACTAAGTCTTTAAATTGATATTTTTCTTGTTTTTATTATTACAAAATAAAAACACGTTGGCCGTTTTTGGTATTATTTACACATTCAGGGAGTGAGTATCTGGATACAGGATGCTTTGAGGGCAAAACCCAAATGATTGAAATGGAAAGCGATATTAGTTTCTGTTTGTTATTGTGCAATATATATCGTTAGACAACGTATGTAACATTCGATACCACAAATGTAATATAACAGCTGATTTACAAGAAAAGAAATGTAAAACCGCATCAACATACATCAATTAATGACGCATCAATAATCGATTTTTAATGGAATCGTAGCTCCTGAATCCTAATCGTAATGGAATCGTAAGGTGCCCAAAGATTCCCACCTCTACTCCAAATTATGTACCTTGTACAGCCACACATCCATTCTCCAGCTTTAAAAGACAATAATACTAAAGCAGTATCTTTTCAGGGAACACCCTTTAAATGAGCATTTGCAACCTTAAATATACGATTTGTGTTACTGTGTCCTATAGTGCTAGTTAACAATCTCCAACAAGTCCAAGTAGCTCAGTGACAGACCATTGCATCCCAGGTTCTCTATATGGTTAGTTGTTGGAGGGTTTCATGCCTGGTCTTGGGCCAAAAAGAAGTTCTCAAAGTTACCAAAGCGAGTGTGGAGAGTACAGAAGCTTGGACTTCTGCTCCATGGTGGTCCTCTAGGAGCTGGAGAGCCTGAGGGCCCAAAACACAGAGCTCCTGCAGAGCCAGCCCAGGAAGCTACCCAGCGTCCAGGAACTATTGTCAATCTTGGGGATTTCATTGAAGCACATAATCAGTCAATAAAGTTTTTCCCCTATGTGGACTTGAGCTGTTTTGCTGAAAGCTTGAAAAATTGGCTCCAGAGGTCAGGATGAGAGCGGAACGGTATCTCGATTGGAAATTTGAATAGACGTTAAGAGATAACAGGCAATCTCGATTCCGTGTGTCCGTATGTCTCGCATGTATGGAAAAATGTACATTAATGAATCTTGGGAGTCTTTTGAAATCTTTGAGCAACTGTCCCACTTACTAGCTCTTATACAGCAGGGAAGACCTTGCCTGGGTTTGAGTGTTGTGGACATGGTAATCAGACCTGAGGTGGGGGATTAGCATGAGAATTGGCGTCACATAAATCCGTCAAACAAATAAACAGTTGTTTAAGTGCATGCGTGGTTAAATAAATGACAATTGAACAGTGGGAACTGGATTTGCGAGGGACTTCCCTTCTGGTCACTCGGGGGATTCAAACGTTGTAGGGATGGGGATCGCGTGGGCGGTGTCGAGCCCCCCGCCCAGTAGGACGTTCAGGTTTCAGCCGAGGCCTGGGAGCGGTCCGCTAACAGGACGTAGTGAGGCGGCTTTTTCCTTTGAGAGGGTGACTCCTCTTTTGTTGGAGACACACACCACTTTATCCAGCTGGATTGGGGGGCTGACAGAACCACCGCCAGATCAGAAGAAGTCCACTGCCTGAGGCGTCTACCTCGTTCAGTGAAACCACCAGTGGGAAAAGAGGAAGAGGGGACAATGTAGATGTTTATAGGGTGAGGTTTCTTTTCTGGTAATGTTCTGCAGGCTGCCATATGGTTTCTGACACTTCTGGTCGGTTTGCCCCATCAGCCTGAAAACCTTGGGTGTGGCAGTCGGAGCAAAAAACAAAAAAGTGTTCGCACAAGTCCCAACACACCACTGGCAGCCAATAGAAGGGAGTGTCGCCCATGAGAGAAATAAACATGGCCTCTTTTTTATGTAGGCAGATCTCCCCCCCGCACCTTCTCCTCCCCTCATCTACAAGGTGTCTTAGTCAATGAAAAGTCCATTAGTCTCCTGTTACATTCCTTTTCCACTTGAGGGACTTGAACAAACTATGAGACCACCCCCCCACCCCCCCCTCAACCCTTCTCCATCACAAACTTCAACACACCGTGACCAGGCGCCGACTCTTGTAGCGGCATGCCAGGATATCCTACGACTCCTGTCGCCTCTCATTCCGCAAGTCCACCCCCAAAAGACGCCCAGTCTGCCATTTTATGCCCCGTCCGCAGGAGTATTTTTAAAAAAACGTCTCAGGCCTCTTTCATCCTCTCCGTTTCGGGTCAGGAAAAACCAGTGTGAACTCGAAGGCTTCCCAAAACTGTGTTGTCAGCGTTTGTGTGTCGACGGGGAAAACCGACGTTTAGTTTGGCTGCTCTCCCTTCATATGACGCTACCGCTGTCTCAGTGCGTAGGCAGATTTGCTGTTTTTCTTTTGCAATATTTAAGAATAATATATAATTCTCCTCTTCCTTGATTGTTCCTTTTGCCAACATGACTTTCTTCTAGCCTCTGATTGGCTGAAATGTCAAGTCATTCATGAAGTTATCTGAAAGTATTGACTGGTTCCATTGCAGTTTCAACACAACATAATGGCCACTGGATAAGAACCCTTGATTAAGTTCAATGGGACACATAAATAATGCAATTGTTGAGAGCAGAAGGGGTTGTTTTTCCTGTATTTTAAAGATAGTGGCTAAGATCGATTAAGTATTTATGAGCAAAAAGCATTATCTGTTAGAATTACAACACAGTGAGATACGAGTGGCCCAGCTTCATTCTTTAGCTTAGTTTTTCGGGATACAAGCTGTTTCTCTGCTAGGGATGTAACAATAAATGTTATTAATGATGAACCGTTAGAATTACCATTTTAAATGTTGAGATAATCAAGATAACTCACTGGAATTTGACAATATACACTATCGTTAACTTGCTAGCTGTCTTAAATTCTAACAGGATTACAGACAACATACCCAATCTACACTTGTATTACCAACTAACATTACAATTGGAAAAACTGAAAAAAATTATGTAACTTCTACTAAAAAAAAAGTATTTTGTGTCCATTTGATTTATTTAATTTGTTTA
>NC_084736.1:3015988-3018488 GCF_033978785.1 Entelurus aequoreus
AGGGTCCCAAGAACTCAGTAGCCTAGTGGTTGAGTGTCCGCTCTGACATGGGTAGGTTGTGAGTTCAAACCCTGGCCGAGTCATACCAAAGACTATAAAAATGGGAGCCATTACCTCCCTGCTTGGCACTCTGCATCAAGGGTTGGAATTGGGGGTTAAATCACCAAAAATGATTCCCGGGCACTGCCACCGCTGCTGCTCACTGCTCCCCTCATCTCCCAGGGGGTGAACAATTGGTGATGGGTCAAATGCAGAGAGTAATTTGGCCACACCTAGTGTGTGTGTGTGTGTGTGTGTGTGTGACAATCATTGGCACTTTAACTTGAACTTAACTAAAAAGAGGGTTGAAAGCCTTTGTGAGGACCTGAACAAGGAAGGTAGAAGCTGAAATCTGAATCTTTTTTGTGGTTTCTGCAGGGCAGCTCCACCTGACCCCACTTCCTTATTGCCTCACCGCCTGCACGTACTCTTCCTGCTGCTAAATAAATGACACAAACTAGCTGGCAAACACTATTTGAATGATGGGTCCATTTTTATTTTGTTTTTTTCAACGTCAATCATTGAAACCCGAGTCAAATATGGAGTGTTTTTATGAGGAAATAGTTGTTGTTTTGCTAGAAATGCCACAAGAAAGTAGCACGCGTAATGATGTTGGGATTTTTTCAAATTGTACCGGATTTTCTGGGCCATAGGGCGCAATGGTTGGAATCTGCACTTTTGCATGATATACTAGTTACTAGGGGTGTAACGGTACGTGTATTTGTATTGATCCGTTTCGGTACGGGGGTTTCGGTTCGGTTCGGTTCGGAGGTGTACCGAACGAGTTTCACACGAACATATTAAGCTAAGCTAAAGTCTTAACAAGCTGCTCCGCTTCCTTCTGCCTGTTTCTGTCAGTACTACCCAGCATTGTCACACCCACACAACCATCTGATTGGTTACAAACAGAGCGGTAACAGCCAATCAGCAGTGCGTATTCAGAGCGCATGTAGTCAGTGCTTAGCAGGTAAGCATCAGGCAGCGGACTCTCCCCAAATGATAATAAACACCTCCCAGTCAACTACTAGTAACATCACTATGAGCCCGTTGACCTTCTAGAATATAAAAGGCAGCTCAGCTCGCTCGCAGTCCTGGCTTGAGGTGAAGGGCTAATTCACTTTTTAGCGTAATGTTAGCTCATTTTGCGGTGTGTGTGTGTGTGTGTGTGTGTGTGTGTGTGTGGTGTGTGTGTGTGTGTGTGTGTGTGTGTTACGGACAGCAAAGCCCTGTCTGTCTGTAGTTTCACTTGACCTTTTTCTGTGTTGATTGAGCTGTGTTGAAGCAGCAAAAAAGGACATTATGTTAAATGAAGAGTTTCTGTCTCTGATAGTTGATATAATAATGTAAGTGCATCATTAAGCCTACATGAACTCCATGGTGTTCAGGGATGAATAGTCTCTATTGCTATTGTACTATTTTTTCCAGCTATAGTTACATGAATCATTAGTAATGTAGCAGCCTAGTTTTTGAATGGCAGGGTCCCTGCTATCACATGTTGATAATAATATAACATTCACATAATAAAAATCAACTACAGGCTTCCCAAATGCTGTCATAAATGAAGCATGATGAGTTGACTTGAAACTGTTTAATGTTGCACTTTTCATGTGTAGAAGACAAGTTTTGTCATTTTATTTAATCTGAGCAACAACTTGAGGCAGTTTAATGTTGATTAATGTGGGCAGAATTATTATAGTGTTCCCAATGTTAAAAGGATAAAGCCATTGTTTACACATTTGGTAAATAAATAACCAAAAAATGTATATTTTGTTGTTTTCTTACTGTACCGAAAATGAACCAAACCGTGACCTCTAAACCGAGGTACGTACCGAACTGAAATTTTTGTGTACCGTTACACCCCTACTAGTTACTATGGTCATGTAATTAGTTACTATGGTCATGTAATGAGTTACTATGGTCATGTAATGAGTTACTATGGTCATGTAATTAGTTACTATGGTCATGTAAGTCACAGCAGCTCAGACGAGGCACCAAGCAGTGTGGGTGGGGAGTGTTTCCACAGAGTGTGAAATGTGGGTGTCAGGGACAGACGTGGAAGGAGATTTTTACAACAAAGTTCTCAAGCTTAGTGATATATCACATATATCAGATTGTAGGTGGGTTTTTTTACCCTTCATGTTCATATTTTGCTGTGTTTGTTGCATTTTGTTGATTGTAAAATATGTGTATGGAGAGGGGGTGTGACCTTCATATGTTGTCAATATTCAGTGTTTTATCCTTCATTGTTAATATTGTAACATTCTCTATTTGTATGTACATTCTGGGTGTCTCATTCAGTAAAAAAATGTGAAATTCCATTCCGTTTTTAAGGCGGTCTGTCATAACGCTTCAATCAGACATTATTGTGAAGTTTTGTATTAGTGTTCCTAAAAAATAGATGTACCGGCCCCCACACACATTTTTTTTCTGTAAATTTGGCCCCCTGAGTCAAAATAATTGC
>NC_084736.1:3023488-3100988 GCF_033978785.1 Entelurus aequoreus
GGGCCTTGAGTTTGACATCTGAGCTCTGAGCTCTTCATTGCTATTTGCTTGTTTGGTAATAAGCAGCTTTACCTCCAAGCTACAATTTACTTTATTTTTTTGACATTTCCTTCATTTTTTTCTGACATTTTTGTTCCACATAAGCAGACCTTTTCAGACAGGAATGTACTGTAAGGATATGAACATTTCCAATCACGATTATTGTGAGCAACGTATCACAGTTTTCATGATCACGGTACTGTGGAACGTGATCAAAAAGTACTTAGACACATACTGAAATATTTAAACCAAGTTTTGTTAAAAAAGTAAATAAAAAATAGACATTCAATAGATTTCCCTTGTTGGCAACAACACCAAAACAAATGGAATCTCTTGTTAATGGACACAAATAAGATAAATACACTTATATTTTTACCCTGACGGTAATATATGTGGCCCTTAGAAAGGCAACATTCAATTGTAGAACATAAAGAAATTAGGGTTCAAATGATAAAGTACATTTTTCCCCTGTGTACCATGAAGTTAAACATAACCAATTACTCATTTTGTGGTCAAGTTCTTCAATTCTTCAACAGTCCTTTGGCTTTACGTTTGCTGCGGTCGCTGCTATTAACACTAGGTCTCTGCAAAGCAGCACAGGCAGTCTTGCACTGCTTACATAAACCTTCTGATGGGGAATTTTAAAGGCCTACTGAAATGAATTTTTTTATTCAAACGGGGATAGCAGATCTATGTGTCATACTTGATCATTTCGCGATATTGACATATTTTTGCTGAAAGGATTTAGTATAGAACAACGACGATAAAGATAGCAACTTTTGGTATCTGATAAAAAAAGGCTTGCCCCTACCGGAAGTAGCGTGACGTAGTCAGTTGAACATATACGCAAAGTTCCCTATTGTTTACAATGATGGCCGCATGAAGTGAGAGAGATTCGGACCGAGAAAGCGACAATTTCCCCATTAATTTGAGCGAGGATGAAAGATTTGTGGATGAGGAAAGTGCAAGTGAAGGACTAGTGGGGAGTGGAAGCGATTCAGATAGGGAAGATGCTGTGAGAGGCGGGGGTGACCTGATATTCAGCTGGGAATGACTACAACAGTAAATAAACACAAGACATATATATACTCTATTAGCCACAACACAACCAGGCTTATATTTAATATGACACAAATTAATCCCGCATAACAAGACCTAGGTGTTTGTTATGCTAGCTCCTAGCTACTAGCTACTAGCTCGAGCTAGTTATAGCTCGAGCGGGTAATATGGACGGGATCCCGTCCATAAAACCCGCCAATACAATTCAAACACCTGCACAACACACACACTCACTCAGCCCAAAGAACCGTTCACCTAACCCAAGGTTCATAAAGCTTATATATTTAATCAAAGTTACGTACATGACACGCACGTACGGGCAAGCAATCAAATGTTTGGAAGCGCGCGGGTGGGACCTGATATTCAGCTGGGAATGACTACAACAGTAAATAAACACAAGACATATATATACTCTATTAGCCACAACACAACCAGGCTTATATTTAATATGCCACAAATTAATCCTAATGCTAGCTCCTAGCTCCTAGCTACTAGCTCGAGCTAGTTATAGCAAGCGATCAAATGTTTGGAAGCGCAGCTGTGTACTCACGGTATTGCAACTGTGTATCCAGATCAAAGTCCTCCTGGTAAGAGTCTCTGTTGTCCGAGTTCTTCCATCTTGACTGCATCTTTCGGGAATGTAAACAAAGAAGCGCCAGCTGTGTACGTGTTGCTGCTGACTTCCCTCGCAAAATAGACGCTTCGCACCGACAACTTTCTTCTTTGCTTGCTCAGCTTCTTTCTCCATAATGCAATGAACAAATTGCAACAGATTGACCAACACAGATGTCCAGAATCACGTGGAATAATGAGATGAAAACAGAGCTATTTCGTATTGACTTCAATGGTGTCCGAATACTTCCGTTTCAATGATTGACGTCACGCGCATTCGTCATCCTCAGAGGCGTTTCGAACCGGAAGTTTAGCGGGTAATTTAAAATGTCACTTTATAAGTTAACCCGGCCGTATTGGCATGTGTTGCAATGTTAAGATTTCATCATTGATATATAAACTATCAGACTGCGTGGTCGCTAGTAGTGGCTTTCAGTCGGCCTTTAAGGTGACTTATTTGATTTTATTGTGCTGAAGTTTGTCTTTTTCCCCTCCTTGTTTAATTCCAGTAGAATACATTTTGCAATCTGCATGTGAAATCGAGTATCGATTATGAATCAAATCCTCACCCCAAGAATCGGAATGGAATGGCGAGGTGCCCAAAGATTCACACCAATAACAATTGAATATTTGTATATATATCAACAAATAAAACATATGAAATTTCCTGTATTACATTTTTTTTTTTCTGTCAAAATGGAAACAATGAAAACATTTAGTTAGAAAGATGAAGTATCCACATTAAAGATGAAGTATCCACATTAAAGATGAAGTATCCACATTATTCCCAGGCTTTCATGGGCCACATTAATGACGTGGCCCCCCGGCCTTGAGTTTGACACCTGTGCCTTAAACTGTAATATGTAATACTCCTTACTTATGTCTAGCTTGTGGGCTATTGTGTGCTGAGCTGTTTGGTATCTGCTAACTCCTATTAGCCAATAGTCTACCTTGTGATAAATGACTTCACAGAAATAGAAGAAAAGAGCAACTCTGTGTGTTTATTGGAGGACATTTAGATGTGACCTGGTTGTAAACAATGCAGTGCTGATTGTATCAGATCACTTTTAGCAAGAATTTTAGATGACTTGTTTTTCTTTTGCTGGTATCGGACCGATATCCGATATAAATATCGTATCGGGACCCCTAATACTTGTACGAGCTGTCATTAGTGCAGGTTAGGGTTGTATGGCATCGCGGTACTAGTATAGTATCGCAGTACTAATGAATCAAAAACGGTACTATATTCATTTTGAAAAGTACCAGTTCCCGGGCATGACGGTGCGTCGTCACGTGGTGACATTGCTGGTTTTACGAGCAGAGGAGCATGTTGGGCAGCGCACACACACAGAGTACTTACAAGCAGACACAGTGTGGAGACAGAAAAGGGAGAATGTTGGTGTAAAAAGTCAAGATAAAGGTGAAGTTATAACACTGAAACACCCTCAGGAAGAGCTGCTTTAACACATGCAGCTAACATCCATCCACAGTGTTTTAGCTACTTCTAAATCACTAATCCTGGTCTCCATGGTGACAAATAAAGTAAGTTTCTTACAAGTATCATTATCACTGCAGGACGAGGAATAGCTAAACATGCTTCACTACACACCGTAGGAGGATACAATAGCTCACCACCGTCACAATTAGGGATGTCCGATAATGGCTTTTTGCCGATATCCGATATTCCGATATTGTCCAACTCTTTAGTTACAGATACCGATATCAACCGATACCGATATCAACCGATATATGCAGTCGTGGAATTAACACATTATTATGCCTAATTTGGACAACCAGGTATGGTGAAGATAAGGTACTTTTTAAAAAAAATAGTAAAATAAGATAAATAAATTAAAAACATTTTCTTGAATAAAAAAGAAAGTACAACAATATAAAATCAGTTACATAGAAACTAGTAATGAATGAAAATTAGTCAAATTAACTGTTAAAGGTTAGTACTATTAGTGGAGCAGCAGCACGCACAATCATGTGTGCTTACGGACTGTATCCCTTGCAGACTGTATTGATATATATTGATATATAATGTAGGAAGCAGAATATTAATAACAGAAAGAAACAACCCTTTTGTGTGAATGAGTGTAAATGGGGGGAGGGAGGTTTTTTGAGTTGGTGTACTAATTGTAAGTGTATCTTGTGTTTTTTATGTTGATTTAATTAAAAATAAAAAAAAATAAAAATAAAATAAAAACGATACTGATAATACAAAAAACCGATACCAATAATTTCTGATATTACATTTTAACGCATATATCGGCCGATAATATCGGCAGGCTGATATTATCGGATATCTCTAGTCACAATGTAAACAAACGCCATGGGTGGACCTACACCTGACATCCACTGTAATGATACCAAGTACAAGAGCGTATCTAGTCGATACAACTATGATTACATCGATACTTTTTATCGTCACAAAATCTTTTTCCCTTTTTTTAAATGTATATTATGTTTATGAAGTCAGTAAATATGTCCCTGGACACATGAGGACTTTGAATATGACCAATGTATTATCCTGTAACTACTTGGTATCACATCCATACCTAAATGTGTTGTATCATCCAAAACTAATGTCAAGTATCAAAGAAGAGAAGAATAAGTGATTATTACATTTGAACAGAAGTGTAGATAGAACATGTTAAAAGAGAAAATAAGCAGATATTAACAGTAAATGAACAAGTAGATTAATAATACATTTTTAAAGTTTGTCCCTCATAATGTGTACAAAATAATAGGTGTATAAATGACACAATATGTTACTGCATACGACTAATTAGGAGTCTTTGTTTGTTTACTTACTACTAAAAGACAAGTTGTCTAGTATGTTCAACATTTTATTGAAGGACTAAATGACAATAATAAACATATGTTTCATGTACACTAACATTTTTTGTTCAAATAAAGCCTATAATTCAATTTTTTTGTGACCCGAAAAGTTTGAAAAAGTATAGAAATACATTTTGGTAGCGGTACAGTAGTAAAATATTGGTATGGAGAGCACCCTAGTGCAGGTGTAGCTCACCCTATGGTGATGTCCTTATCAGCAGCGCGTGCAGGCAGGCATGTAACACACATAACGAGCAGCAGATAAGAATGTTCTTCTGACCTCATCCAGGAGACAAAAGGAGCGTGGGGGTCGCAGGGTATGCTGCTGTCTGCACCGTGGAGGTCATCAGTGTCACTTTATCACTGGTCCAGTGATTACGGCAGCTTGCATGCTGTATTATTGATTATTGGGGAATCAATGGTAGTGTTGTTGGTAGAACACCTGCATGAGAGAGAGAAAGACACTATTGTTCAAGCTGTTGAATTCATTCACTCACTCATATTTATATACCAGGTGCATGCGTGTCGTGGCTAGATAGAGAAGCATGTCCACTGTTAGGATAATGCAGGCGTGGAGTGTATACACTACCGTTCAAAAGTTTGGGGTCACCCAAACAATTTAGTGGAATAGCCTTCATTTCTAAGAACAAGAATAGACTGTGGAGTTTCAGATGAAAGTTCTCTTTTTCTGGCCATTTTGAGCGTTTAATTGAGCCCACAAATGTGATGCTCCAGAAAGTCAATCTGCTCAAAGGAAGGTCAGTTTTGTAGCTTCTGTAACGAGCTAAAGTGTTTTCAGATGTGTGAACATGATTGCACAAGGGTTTTATAATCATCAATTAGCCTTCTGAGCCAATGAGCAAACACATTGTACCATTAGAACACTGGAGTGATAGTTGCTGGAAATGGGCCTCTATACACCTATGTAGATATTGCACCAAAAAGCAGACATTTGCAGCTAGAATAGTCATTTACCACATTAGCAATGTATAGAGTGTATTTCTGTAAAGTTAAGACTAGTTTAAAGTTATCTTCATTGAAAATAAGGACATTTCAATGTGACCCCAAACTTTTGAACGGTAGTGTATATATGTATGTATATATATATATGTATATTTATATATGTATGTATATATAAATATGTATGTATATATATGTATGTATGTATGTATGTATGTATGTATGTATGTATGTATATGTATATATATATATATATATATATATATATATATATATATATATATATGTATGTGTATATATATATATATATATATACATACATATATATATATGTATGTGTGTGTGTGTATATATATATATATATATATATATATATATATATATATATATATGTATATATATGTATGTGTATATATATATATATATACATACATATATATATATATATATATGTATGTGTATATATATATATATATATATATATATACATACATATATATATATGTATGTGTGTGTATATATATATATATATATATATATGTATATATATATATATATATATATATATATATATATATATATATATATATATATATATATATATATATATATATATATATGTATATATGTATATATATATATGTATGTCATAGGATGCCACCTGTGCAACAAATCCAGTTGTGAAATTTCCTCTCTCCTAAATATTCCAAAGTCAACTTTCCTATAAGAAAAGTGAAGAGTTTGGGGAACAACAGCAACTCAGCCACCAAGTGGTAGGCCACGTAAACGGACAGAGAGGTCAGCATAGTGCACAGACTTTCTGCACAGTCAGTTGCTACAGAGCTCCAAACTTCATGCGACCTTCCAAATAGCCCACGTACAGTACGCAGAGAGCTTCATGGAATGGCTTTCCATGGCCGAGCAGCTGCATCTAAGCCATACATCACCAAGTCCAATGCAAAGCGTGGGGTGCAGTGGTGTAAAGCACGTCGCCACTGGACTCTAGAGCAGTGGACTGATGAATCGCACTTTTCCATCTGGCAATCTGATGGGCCAGTCTGAGTTTGGAGGTTGCCAGGGGTAACGCTACATTTCGGACTGCATTGTGCCCAGTGTGAAATTTGGTGGAGGAGGAATTATGGTGTGGGGTTGTTGTTCAGGAGTTGGGCTTGGCCCCTTAGTTCCAGTGAAAGGAACTTTGAATGCTCCAGAATAACAAAACATGTTGGACAATTCCATGGGATGGCACTTCAACTTCATATGTGAGTAAAGGCAGGTGGCCAAATACTTTTGACTTAGACTCAGACTTAGACTAGACTAGTTTAGAATGGGGAACATATTCTAAGTAACAAATACTTAATTTAGAGTTATTTGGACACTAGGGGAACATATAAGGGTTAGGGTTACTAATAAGCAATAATTCTGAGGTTATTGAGGGAAGACTCTTAGTTAATGGCTTACTGCTTGTATAATAAGGCCATGCAGAATAAGGCATTAATAAGTACTTAATAATGACTAATTAAGAGCCAATAGGTTACTAATTTGCATGTTAATAAGCAACTAATTAATGGTGAATCTGACACAATATCAGCAGCCAAATTAGGAGTCTGTGTAACTACTTTTGAAATGATTCTTTTGTGGTTTATTTTCCAAATAATATATTGTTAAGGCAGGACGATGCAAGAGAGATCTTAGGACATATCGCCCATCCCTGGTTTCCTTCAGTTTGAGCATGCAGGGATTGCAGCGTTGAAGGGTGTGTAGAAACTCTGCTGTTGTGATACAGGATGTTCCAAACCACCAACGTTTCTGCACTTGAAAGTTTGTAACGCAATCAGGGTTTTTTTTTCCTAAAAAGAAAAACAAATCCAAAATAGGTTATGTCACGTGTGAAGGAGAAGATGGGTGTGCAGGGCTTGAGGCTGGTGGTTAAAAGTCAGTATGCGTCCATGCACTAGATTAGTCTGATTTCTCGGATGGTTGGGATCTAAATGGCCCATGGAAACACCTTAATCCCATCAAGTTGGGACTAACACACCTGGATTATGCGATTGGAAACCAGATCTCTGTCAAAATTGTAGCGAAGAGGAGACCCTTTATTTGCTTCTCAAATTAAAAGAACAGAACATTTTCAAGTGCATTGATGGTATAGTGCAGTGTTTTTCTACCTTTTTGGAGCCAAGGCACATTTTTTGCGTTGAAAAAACACGGAGGCACACCACCAGCAGAAATCATCCAAAATTGAAACTCAGTTGACAGTAAAAAGTGGTTGTCACAATTGTTGGATATGACTTTAAAGCATAACCAAGCATGCATCAATATAGCTCTTGTCTCAAAGTAGGTGTACTGTCACCACCTGTCACATCACACCCTGACTTATTTGGACTTTTTTGCTGTTTTCCTGTGTGTAGTGTTTTACTTCTTGTCTTGCACTCCTATTTTGGTGGCTTTTTCTCTTTTTTTGGTATTTTCCTGTAGCAGTTTCATGTCTTCCTTTGAGCCATATTTCCCGCATCTACTTTGTTTTAGCAATCAAGAATATTTCACTTGTTTTTATCTTTCTTTGTGGGGACATTGTTGATTGTCATGTCATGTTCGGAAGTACATTGTGGACGCCTTCCAGTGTTTCCCATAAACTGCCAAGATACCTGTGGCGGTGGGGGCGTGGCTATGGGCGTGGTCACCATGACACCATCAAGTAATTTGCATAATTTACTACAATGATATGATTTTCTCTAAAAAGGCTCAAAAAATGTATACTTACTAATTAATAATAACAGTTTTGTTTTAAAGGTCCATCCATCCATCCATTTTACAATATAATTACAACACTTTATGTACATATTTATATACAGATTTGAACAATAAGTTATTCACTGAAATATATTTATTAATTGTGGTTCTTACAAAAAATATATCTTATAAAATATAAAAGCTAAAATGTCTCTTAAAGCTCTGCCCCTTTAATTAGTGCATACTAAATCATTTAACTTTAGCCTACTACTACAAGCATATTATTTACCAGCAACATAAAGTGAAACAGAGGCAGAGGTGTCCTGCCACAGTCAGTAACAAATAAACAGAAAACAGTAGTGGTCAAATACAAATAAGGCAACAAGAGAAGTATCCTACACTTCTCTTTTGTAAAGTAAATCTGAACAGTCTATATAGGCATCTACATCAACTATATGATTTGCCTGAGAAGCTGGACAGGACAAAACAAAACAAAAAATTATTATTATTATTTTTTAATTTGTGGCGGATGTAATTCTTTCGTGGCGGGCCGCCACAAATAAATGAATGTGTGGGAAACACTGCCTTCTTTGCTCCACAATAAGTCTTTGCTGTCGTCCAGCATTCTGTTTTTGTTGACTTTGTAGCCAGTTCAGTTGTAATTGCGTTCTGCATCGCCTAAGCTTCAATGGCTTTTCTTAGGGGCACTCACCTTTTGTTTATTTTTGGTTTAGCAATAGACACCTTTTTACCTGCCACCTACTGCTGCCACCTACTGATATGGAAGAGTATTACACGGTTACTCTGCCGAGCTCTAGACAGCACAGACACTCAACAACAACACATCATTTGCAGACTATAATTACTGCTTTGCAAAAAATATTTTTAAAACCAAATGGGAGAAAATTAGGTAATCTCCCACGGCACACCAGACTGTATCTCACGGCACCCTAGTGTGCTGCGGCACAGTGGTTGAAAAACACTACATTAGTGGATATCACAACCCTCCATTCTTTTGATCAAATGTGATACATTGATCAATGTAGAACAACATTGATTAAAAAAATCAAAAGTAGAAAGGTAATCTGTAGTTTAAATCATAATTATATATTTTTTAAACTGACTTTTGTATCTCTCCTACAGCGTCCATTGCCTTGAATTATGCAAATGATGCGATGACGTCATGTAGCGACTTTTAGGACAGCCGATAGCTACTCTCCGTGCTGAGGAGGTGGCAACACCGCTGGGGGCCCGTCTGAGCACGGACAACAGGTAGCAAGTGGTGCGGCGCTAATTGGAGCTTATCAGGTGTTTGGAGGGAAAAGGGGGCGGTTAAAAAAAAAAAATACAAGCATTTGTGGCTTTTGTGCAGCTGTCACTCCTGCAGTGGAGACGTCGTGTCGCGTCTCATGTTCGCATTTAGGAGGGAAGCATCAGCTTTCAGACATAAAGTGCATGCAGCTGCTTCTCTTTGTGCACAGCCAACGTGCCAATAATATTCCACATTATGATACCAGCACACCCACGCTCTTTATCTTGTTGTGCTCGCACACATTCTCACCCGCAAAGCCACACTTTGACACATTTGTCAAAACGAAACAAAATAAGACGGAACATTCCAGTGAAAATAACATTCAATTCATAGCTTCATTCTAAATGAAGAAACATATGAAGTCAATGCAATAATACAACAAAGGATTTAAAGGCCTACTGAAATGATTTTTTAAAATTTAAACGGGGATAGCAGATCTATTCTATGTGTCATACTTGATCATTTCGCGATATTGCCATATTTTTGCTGAAAGGATTTAATAACGACGATAAAGATCGCAACTTTTGGTATCTGACAAAAAAAAAAGGCTTGCCCCTACCGGAAGTAGCGTGACGTAGTCAGTTGAACATATACGCAAAGTTCCCTATTGTTTACAGTGATGGCAGCCAGAAGGGAGAGCGATTCGGACCGATAAAGCGACAATTACCCCATTAATTTGAGCGAGGATGAAAGATTTGTGGATGAGGAAAGTGAGAGTGAAGGACTAGTGGGGAGTGGAAGCGATTCAGATAGGGAAGATGCTGTGAGAGGCGGGTGGGACCTGATATTCAGCTGGGAATGACTACAACAGTAAATAAACACAAGACATATATATACTCTATTAGCCACAACACAACCAGGCTTATATGTAATATGCCACAAATTAATCCTGCATAACAAACACCTAGGTGTTTGTTATGCTAGCTCCTAGCTCCCGTCCATATAACCTGCCAATACAATTCAAACACCTGCACAACACACATACACCTAACCCAAGGTTCATAAAGCTTAAATATTTACCCAAAGTTACGTACGTGACACGCATGTACGGGCAAGCGATCAAATGTTTGGAAGCGCAGCTGCGTACTCACGGTACCGCGTCTGCGTCTGTGTATCCAAATCAAAGTAATCCTGGTAAGAGTCTGTGTTGTCCCAGTTCTCTACAGGCGTCTGTGTATCCAAGTCAAAGTACTCCTGGTAAGAGTCTCTGTTGTCCGAGTTCTTCGATCTTGACTGCATCTTTCGTGAATGTAAACAATGAAACACCGGCTGTGTTGTGTTGCTGACTTCCCTCACAAAATACTCCGCTTCGCACCGACAACTTTATTCTTTGCTTGCTCAGCTTCTTTCTCCATAATGCAATGAATAAATTGCAAAAGATTCACCAACACAGATGTCCACAATACTGTGGAATAATGAGATGAAAACAGAGCTATTTTGTATTGGCTTCAATGGGCTACCGATACTCCTGTTTCACTGGCTACGTCACGCGCATACGTCATCATCCAAAGGAGTTTCCAACCGGAAGTTTAGCGGGAAATTTAAAATGTCACTTTATAAGTTAACCCGGCCGTATTGGCATGTGTTGCAATGTTAAGATTTCATCATTGATATATAAACTATCAGACTGCGTGGTCGCTAGTAGTGGCTTTCAGTAGGCCTTTAAAAGAAGGAAAAAAATGACCCATTCCAAAAAAAAGTCACTATTTTATTGATGTGAAACAATTCCTAATTCCAATTCCGGTACTTTTTAGAGGCGGTATAGTACCAAATATGATTCATTAGTATACCAGTGTACCATACAACCCTACTAGTATCATAAAGTATTTGGCCACCTGCCTTTACTCACATATGAACTTGAAGTGCCATCCAATGGAATTGTCCAAAATGTTTTAGTATCCTGGAGCATTTAAAGTTCCTTTCACTGGAACTAGGGGGCCAAGCCCAACTTCTGAAAAACCAACCCCACACCATAATTCCTCCACCAAATGTGTGGATAATTACACATTTGAATCAATAATTGCAATATTGTATCGGTACTGGTATCTTTTTCCAGTCTGTTGTGGCCAGTGCCCTGTACTTTGCAGTGCTGGGTTGGGGGAGCAGCACCAGCAAAAGGGACTTCAACCGGATTGACAAACTGATCCGGATGTTTGTGTCAGTGAGGGACAGGAGGACAAAGTCAAGTGTTTGTGTCAGTGAGGGACAGGAGGACAGTGGACAAAGTGTTTGTGTCAGTGAGGGACAGGAGGACAGTGGACAAAGTGTTTGTGTCAGTGAGGGACAGGTGGACAAAGTGTTTGTGTCAGTGAGGGACAGGAGGACAAAGTGTTTGTGTCAGTGAGGGACAGGTGGACAAAGTGCTGGCCATCATGGACAATCCAGTCCAGCAGACAATTGAGGGACAGTGAAGTTCACACTCCAACAGGTTCCTTCAGCTTGGTTCCCACAGTGTTGGATTGAAGAACTCCTTCATTCCACACTCCATTCAGCTGTATAAAACACTGGCCATACAGCAATAGATGATACACTATATTGCCAAAAGTATTTGGCCACCTGCCTTTACTCACATATGAAGTTGAAGTGCCATCCCATGGAATTGTCCAACATGTTTTGGTATCCTGGAGCATTCAAAGTTCCTTTCACTGGAACTAAGGGGCCAAGCCCAACTCCTGAGCAACAACCCCACAACATAATTCCTCCTCCACCAAATTTCACACTGTGCGAAATGTAGCGTTCTCCTGGCAACCTCCAAACCCAGACTGGCTTTACACCACTGCATCCCACGCTTTGCATTGGACTTGGTGATGTATGGCTTAGATACAGCTGCTCGGCCATGGAAAGCCATTCCATGAAGCTCTCTGCGTACTGTACGTGGGCTAATTGGAAGGTGACATGAAGTTTGGATCTCTGTAGCAAGTGACTGTGCAGAAAGTCTTTGCACTATGCTGACCTCTCTGTCAGTTTACCTGGCCTACCACTTGGTGACTGAGTTGCTGTTGTTCCCCAAACTCTTCACTTTTCTTATAATAAAGCCAACAGTTGACTTTGGAATATTTAGGAATAATGAGATTTCAGGACAGGATTTGTTGCACAGGTGGCATCCTATGACAGTTCCACGCTGGAAATCACTGAGAGCGGCCCATTCTTTCACCAATGTTTGTAGCAACAGTCTCCATGCCTAAGTGCTTGATTTGATACACCGGGCCAAGTGATTAGGACACCTGATTCTCATTATTTGGATGGGTGGCCAAATACTTTTGGCAATATAGTGTATGTGTGTATATTGTATCTGCTGATGTAGTTCTGTTGTAATTGTTAAAAAAAACATCAAAATGCCAAATATGGGCACTCTGCTGATCTCTAATTACAACATTGGTTCTGTGCAGTGTTATTGTTTACAAATGACCAAAGACAGCTACAATTTCCTTTCAGATGCACATGAAACTAAAACAATGAAACTGTTGTGTTTCTAAATCTGCTACGCGGCTTCATGAGACCATTTCCTGCTTTTGTTTGGTATCGTCGAGGGTTTTGCAAATGATCTTGCAAAGAACCACGATAACCAAAAGAATGCTTACGAGCGTTAGAGGAAAACGTGTAAATGATATTGTGATGTTTGTCATGACATGTATGATGTCATGTCTGGGCAGGAAGTCTACCCTTTGTCAGTCTGTCACCGTGAGAGACACCTGACAGGTAAAGGGGGTGGGCGCAGAGCAGGGAGAAACCTGCACGGCAGGTTTCTCACACACACACACACACACACACACACACACACACACACACACACACACACACACACACACACACACACACACAGAAGCAGTGAAATCTGCTAATGACAGAGGCCAGGGAGTCCCTGGTGACAGGAGGACTGGGATCTGTCTCCACAACACAATCCTGCAGGGTAAATAAGGCATGCTGGAGCTCAGAGAAGACAGAGGACATGACAGAAAACTCCTTAGCAGTTTATTTATGCAGTGCATCTCATACGTCACACGTGTTTTCATTGAGGGGCCACATTGCAGTAATGGCTGCCTTCATAGGGCCACTTTTTTTAAATTGATGCATGTGAGCAATAACCTGTGATTAATCAAAATTCTAACTTATCGGATTTTTACAATATAAATATGAGTTTGAGTTGAGTTTGAGTTTACTTGGAACATGCATGCATACAACATGACACATGCATGCATACAACATGATACATGCATGCATACAACATGATACATGCATGCATACAACATGATACATGCATGCATACAACATGATACATGCATGCATACAACATGATACATGCATGCATACAACATGATACATGCACGCATACAACATGATACATGCATGCATACAACATGATACATGCATGCATACAACATGATACATGCATGCATACAACATGATACATGCATGCATACAACATGATACATGCACGCATACAACATGATACATGCATGCATACAACATGATACATGCATGCATACAACATGATACATGCATGCATACAACATGATACATGCATGCATACAACATGATACATGCATGCATACAACATGATACATGCATGCATACAACATGATACATGCATGCATACAACATGACACATGCATGCATACAACATGATACATGCATGCATACAACATGATACATGCATGCATACAACATGATACATGCATGCATACAACATGATACATGCATGCATACAACATGATACATGCATGCATACAACATGATACATGCATGCATACAACATGATACATGCATGCATACAACATGATACATGCATGCATACAACATGATACATGCATGCATACAACATGATACATGCACGCATACAACATGATACATGCATGCATACAACATGATACATGCACGCATACAACATGATACATGCATGCATACAACATGATACATGCATGCATACAACATGATACATGCATGCATACAACATGATACATGCATGCATACAAAATGATACATGCATGCATACAACATGATACATGCATGCATGCATGAATGTATCATGTTGTATGCATGCATGTATCATGTTGTATTCTTGCATGTATCATGTTGTATGCATGATACATCACAATTTCCAGTTTCTCTATTCAACATGTTGGAAAAGGAGTAGGAAGAAGCAGAGCTTATTTGATTCAATAAATAAAGTGTGTGTATGTCCTCTATATGCAACATGATGTATTATTATAACTGATCTTTTTTGTAACACCGTTAATGAATGAAGTGTACTTTTGTAGTTATTTCCCATATTTCTACACAGAGACGTAATGTGTGCAGCTGTGCTCCTTCTCAAGCCATGGCCGGCATTACAAGAGCTAAAAGACTAGACATCCCTCCACTTGGCCGGCATTACAAGAGCTAAAAGACTAGACATCCCTCCACTTGGCCGGCATTACAAGAGCTAAAAGACTAGACATCCCTCCACTTGGCCGGCATTACAAGAGCTAAAAGACTAGACATCCCTCCACTTGGCCGGCATTACAAGAGCTAAAAGACTAGACATCCCTCCACTTGGCCGGCATTACAAGAGCTAAAAGACTAGACATCCCTCCACTTGGCCGGCATTACAAGAGCTAAAAGACTAGACATCCCTCCACTTGGCCGGCATTACAAGAGCTAAAAGACTAGACATCCCTCCACTTGGCCGGCATTACAAGAGCTAAAAGACTAGACATCCCTCCACTTGGCCGGCATTACAAGAGCTAAAAGACTAGACATCCCTCCACTTGGCCGGCATTACAAGAGCTAAAAGACTAGACATCCCTCCACTTGGCCGGCATTACAAGAGCTAAAAGACTAGACATCCCTCCACTTGGCCGGCATTACAAGAGCTAAAAGACTAGACATCCCTCCACTTGGCCGGCATTACAAGAGCTAAAAGGCTAGACATCCCTCCACTTGTCTGGCAGCTGTACTTCCTCGTGGCCTCCACATGCATCACACACCAGTGAGCGGCCTCCATTATGGAGTCTATTGTTCCTTGTTCCTGCTGGAGGAAACACTATTGCCTCCAGGCTATATTGCAGCTGTGCACTTGCACATGCAGATTCCTGGCGTTGTGTCCACATGCACGCTCTCATGTGGAAGCAGCAAGACTTGCAGTCCTATGGAAGGAACCCCGCAGATGGACGCTGTTACTTAATTAAATCTTCCCTTTGTTCGCAAAACATATTTTCAAATATGGCTGACTTGACAGATTTCTCCTTTTAAAAAGCAGCGGATTTTCCACGCGTGACTAAACAACCCAATACCTTGTGAGGTCGAAGGTTATCCACGTGCATTTCACACCAGTACGCCTGTTGGTGTGCACGACATTGGATACACGGAAAGGTTACAATGCCAACTAACAATTTAACGGCCACAAAAAATACCTCCTAACCTACTTTATCTTACTTGTTGACAATATTAGTGTTATTTTTATGTGTCAAAATAGACTTTCTGATGCAGATTTACATGTAAAGTGTAACCGGGGGACTTTGGAGGTAAAAAAGGCCAAAATTGGACCCCCTGAAGCAGGCCTGGGCAATTATTTTGCCTCGGGGGCCAAATTAAGAGAAAAAAAATGTGTCTATTTTTAGGAACACTAACACTAAACCTCACAATAATGTCTGATTGAAAGCTAAAAACGTAATAACAGACCACCTTAAAAAACTGAATGGAATTAAAAAAATTTTACTGAATGAGACTCCCAGAATGTACATGAAAATAAAGAATGTTACAATATTAACTATGAAGGATAAAACACCGAATATTGACAACATATGAACGTCACACCCCCTCTACATCCACATATTTTACAATCAACAAAAATGCAACAAACGCAGCCAAATATGAACGCGAAGGGTAAAAAAACCCACCTACAATCTGATATATGTGATATATCACTAAGCTTTAGAACTTTGTTGTAAAAATCTCCTTCCACGTCTGTCCCTGACACCCACATTTCACACTCTGTGGAAACTAAACTAGACTGTGGAAACACTCCCCACCCACACTGCTTGGTGCCTCATCTGAGCTGCTGTGACTCACATTACCATAGTAACTCATTACATGACCATAGTAACTCATCACATGACCATAGTAACTAATTACATGACCATAGTAACTAATTACATGACCATAGTAACTCATTAGATGAGCATAGTAACTAATTACATGACCATAGTAACTCATTAGATGACCATAGTAACTAATTACATGACCATAGGAACTCATTAGATGACCATAGTAACTCATTAGATCAATCAATCAATGTTTATTTATATAGCCCTAAATCACAAGTGTCTCAAAGGGCTGTACAAGCCACAGCGACATCCTCGGTACAGAGCCCACATAACCAAAGTAATTAATTAGATGACCATTATAACTAATTACATGACCATAGTAACTAATTAGATGACCATAGTAACTCATTACATGACCATAGTAACTAATTAGATGACCATAGTAACTCATTACATGACCATAGTAACTAATTACATGACCATAGTAGCTAATTAGATGACCATAGTAACTCATTACATGACCATAGTAACTAATTAGATGACCATAGTAACTCATTATATGACCATAGTAACTCATTAGATGACCATAGTAACTAATTAGATCAATCAATCAATGTTTATTTATGTAGCCCTAAATCACAGCCACAACGACATCCTCGGTACAGAGCCCACATAACCAAAGTAACTAATTAAATGACCATTATAACTAATTAGATGACCATAGTAACTAATTAGATGACCATAGTAACTAATTACATGACCATAGTAACTAATTAGATGACCATAGTAACTAATTACATTACCATAGTAAATAATTAGATGACTATAGAAACTAATTAGATGACCATAGTAACTAATTATATGACCATAGTAACTAATTACATGACCATAGTAACTAATTAGATTACCATATTAACTAATTACATGACCATAGTAACTAATTAGATGACCATAGTTACTAATTACATGACCATAGTAACTAATTAGATGACCATAGTAACTAATTACATGACCATAGTAACTAATTATATGACCATAGTAACTAATTACATGACCAAAGTAACTAATTAGATTAGATATGTTTCTACTGAATTGTATAACAAGGTAAATTTAAGACCAGTTTCATTTGAAGCACAGTTTTATGCAAGATTGTATAAGCAGGGGCGTCCCCTCTCCATCAGTTTAGGGGTCCTTAGCCTGGAAAACGTTAGTAGTTCTTTCTGCCAGTTGTAGCTCCTCCGCTTCTTTAGGCACCAAACAGCATCTCTGCTGGTGGCAGCCAAGTACTGCACGCCATTTTGTTCCTGTCTTCTTGTAGTTGATACAAGCCTGAGGGGGCTGACATACATCTCTCACTGCAATGGAATGGTTTCAGTCCGCAGGACAATGCTCTGTGTTGATAGCAGAATCCTCACACTGGGCGTCAGTGGAATGTCCTCCTTCGGTTTGCAAAAGGAGCCCCTTTTGTCCGAAGAGTCAGCCCGAGCTACCACTTTCTACATGGACTGTGAGCAATATTTAAAGTCTGTTTATCAGGCAAAGAAATGTGCAGAAAGCCACGTCGGTGTTGAGCTGGCGGAGCACTAATTGTGTGCCTAAATGACTTTGAAAGCTGTTTGCTACAACGCCTCGAGGGCATGAGGGGATTTGCTTTCTCGGTACGAGTTCAAGCAATTTGTAATCCTCTTTGGCCGTTTTCTCTGGAAGTGAAAGTTTCCATGGAGTGGGAGGCGGGTGTTGTTGGCACACATCGTCTGCATCTCCAACCCACACAACATACGGCGGCTGCAAAAGTCATTGGGATGTTTGTCACATATAAAGAAGTGTGGTTAGAGCAGTGGTTCTTCACCTTGTTGGAGGTACCGAACCCCACCAGTTTCATATGCGCATTCACCCAACCCTTCTTTTGTGAAAAAGACAATGTTTTTGGGTTTTTTTTCCAATTCAAGACAAAGTTTCTGGTGCACAAAATGAACCGTGCATGAACATCACCTTGTTCAAAGAACCAAACCCACACAAACCCACACAGTGCATGAACTCACAACAAATGACACACCTGCAAATCAGTGTGACTTCTGCTGTTGCCTTTGAGAGACCAGTTCAGAAATGCGTGGCTTCACCTTGGTCCGCCCTGAGATGGGTAGGTTGTGAGTTCAAACCCCGGCCGAGTCATAGCAAAGACTATAAAAATGGGAGCCATTACCTCCCTGCTTGGCACTCAGCATCAAGGGTTGGAATTGGGGGTTAAATCACCAAAAAATGATTCCCGGGCGCGTCCACCGCTGCTGCTCACTGCTCCCCTCACCTCCCAGGTGGTGATCAAGAGTGATGGGTCAAATGCAGAGAATAATTTCGCCACATCTAGTGTGTGTGTGTGCAGTGTTTCCCATAAACTGCCAAGATACCTGTGGCGGTGGGGGCGTGGCTATGGGCGTGGTCACCATGACATCATCAAGTAATTTGCATAATTTACTACAACGATATGATTTTCTCTAAAAAGGCTCAAAAAATGTATACTTACTAATTAATAATAACAGTTTTGTTTTAAACGTCCATCCATTTTACAATATAATTACAACACTTTATGTACATATTTATATACAGATTTGAACAATAAGTTATTCACTGAAATATATTTATTAATTGTGGTTCTTACAAAAAAATGTATCTTATAAAATATAAAACTAAAATGTCTCTTAAAGCTCTGCCCCTTTAATTAGTGCATACTAAATAATTTAACTTTAGCCTACTACTACAAGCATATTATTTACCAGCAACATAAAGTGAAACAGAGGCAGAGGTGTCCTGCCACAGTCAGTAACAAATAAACAGAAAACAGTAGTGGTCAAATACAAATAAGGCAACAAGAGAAGTATCCTACACTTCTCTTTTGTAAAGTCAATGTGAACAGCCTATATGGGCATCTACATCAACTATATGACTTGCCTGAGAAGCTGGACAGGACAAAAAAAAAAAATTGTTTTAAATTTTTTTAAATTTTTTTTTATTTGTGGCGGACGTAATTCTTTCGTGGCGGGCCGCCACAAATAAATGAATGTGTGGGAAACACTGGTGTGTGACTATCATTGCTACTTTAACTTTTTTTTTTTTTTTTTTACTGAAATACTTCTCACTTTTCGACTGCAAATCCAAATCAGTCCTACAGGTGATGTCGTGCATTGCCAACTACTTTTTATTAGGGTTGTCCCCATACCCATACCAATATAAATAGAAAAGCGCTATACAAGTATAACCCATTTACCATTTCCTTTGTGTGTGTGTGTGCAGGTGACCCACATCGCGCTCCTGAGATGTGACCGTGGGAATGGCCTCTTCCTGCACCTTCCTCCAGGGCGGCGTCAACGGTCTCGAATGAATCTTTGCCGCGAAGCCGCCGTGATCCGCCAGCCCGTCGCCATGAGGAGCAAATACTCGCAGTACTACAACCGGACTCTGATCCCGTACTACTACGAGCTGGCCAAGAACATGACCATGGAGCAGCTGGACAAGCGCAACAAGGACAAGGAGGGTCTGAGCGACCCCAGCATCATCATCGTGGTCCTGTGCGTGGTCATCATCCTGGAGAACCTGCTGGTGCTCGTCGCCGTGTGCCGCAACAAGAAGTTCCACTCCGCCATGTTCTTCTTCATCGGCAACCTGGCCTTCTCCGACCTCCTGGCGGGCTCGGCGTACATCGCCAACATCTTCCTCTCGGGCTCCAGGACCTTCGACCTGGTGCCGGTGCAGTGGTTCATCCGGGAGGGCACGGCGTTCATCGCCCTGGCGGCGTCCGTCTTCAGCCTGCTGGCCATCGCCATCGAGCGCTACATCGCCATCACCAAGGTGAAGGTGTACGGCTCCACCAAGACGTGCCGCATGTTCCTGCTCATCGGCGCCTGCTGGGCCACGTCCATCCTGCTCGGGGGGCTGCCCATCATGGGCTGGAACTGCATCGACAACCTCCCCGAGTGCTCCGCCGTGCTGCCGCTCTACTCCAAGAAGTACATCCTCTTCGTGGTGACCATCTTCAGCCTCATCCTGCTCTCCATCGTCATCCTCTACGTGAAGATCTACCTGATCGTACGCTCCAGCCACCAGGAGGCCACCAACTCCCCCGCCTACGCCCTCCTGAAGACCGTCACCATCGTGCTGGGCGTCTTCATCATGTGCTGGCTGCCCGCCTTCACCATCCTCCTCCTGAGCTCCTTCTGCCGGATACAGCTGTGCCCCATCCTCTCCAAGGCCGACATCTTTTTCGGCTTCGCCACGCTCAACTCGGCGCTCAACCCGGTCATCTACACGCTGCGCAGCAAGGACATGAGGAAGGAGTTCCTGCGCGTGCTCTGCTGCTGGGGGGTGCTGCAGAGCGGGCGGCCCGCTGATCGGTGCCTGGTGCCGCTTAAGAGCTCCAGCTCTCTGGAGCACAAACACGAACACCAGACCACGCCCATCATGCAGGACTGTACCACCTGCGTGTGACGGGTACCGGACCACGCCCCTTAATGCAGGACTGTACCACCTGCGTGTGACGGGTACCGGACCACGCCCCTTAATGCAGGACTGTACCACCTGCGTGTGACGGGTACCGGACCACAGCCCATCGTGCAGGACTGTATCACCTGCGTGTGACGGGTACCGGACCACGCCCCTTAATGCAGGACTGTACCACCTGCGCGTGAAGGGTACCGGACTACATCCCATCGTGCAGGACTGTACCACCTGCATGTGGCGGGTACCGGACCACGGCCATCATGCAGGACTGTACCACCTGCAGGACTGTAACACCTGCATGTAACGGGTACCGGACCACGGCTATCGTGCAGGACTGTACCACCTGCATGTAACGGGTACCGGACCACGGCCATCGTGCAGGACTGTACCACCTGCAGGACTGTAACACCTGCATGTAATGGGTACCGGACCACGGCTATCGTGCAGGACTGTACCACCTGCATGTAACGGGTACCGGACCACGGCCATCGTGCAGGACTGTACCACCTGCATGTAACGGGTACTGGACCACGCCCCTTAATGCAGAACTGTACCAAATGCGTGTGACCGGTGTCACCGACAATCAAATGTCAGCCATGTTGGGGTGTGCCACCACTTTTCCAATCACCATGGCTGTCAGAAATGTGAAATATTTCATGGGTACTCTGATGGAGTCATTTCCATGTGTGCTTCCCCTCCCCCGCTATTAGAAGCCAAAAAGAAAAAAGCTTCATATCACACTCTGAGTGTGTGTGCAATGCCAAGCCATCATTGTTGCACTTTGTAGATTTTATCACCAAAAAAACAACAACTTCCACTAATAGCCTGCAAAATTGCAGCGTCAGAGCCGGAACGGTAATCCTTTTTGCTGCCTTTCCCACAGAACACGAGGACTTTCATTTTTAGACAGCACTACTGTTAACACCACAGTGTGTGTCAAACAAGAGTTGGGTGATAAACTCCACTCGCCTGTCCCCTGTCACACAGGTCGTGTCCCATATCTGTTTCGGCTCAGGTGCTACCTTTTAAAGACGGAAAATTCCAGGGTTGACTAGAAGGAAAATAGGAAGTGTAAGATCCTGCAAAATTGCAGCATCAGAGCCGGAACGGTAATATTTTTGTGGTGCCTTTCCCACAGAACAGAAGAACTTTCATTTTTTGACACAACATTATGTGTAAAACGAGAGTCAGGTGATAAACTCCACTCGCCTGTCCCAGTCATCGCCAAATACCCTTTCACACAGGTCATGTCCTATCTCTGTTTCGGCTCAGGTACTACCTTTTAAAGACAGAAGATTCCAGGGTTGACTGTAAGAAAAATAGGAAGTGTAAGAGCCTGCAAAAATGCAGCATCAGAACCGGAACTATACAACTCTTGTCACCTGTGCCTTTCACACAGAACTTATCATATTGGGTTATTTTGCCTTTGTGTGCATCTTACACTCAGCTAATTAGATAATTAATTATTGTTGAATGACAACAGTGGCTTTCTACAGAGTTTTGGGTGTTAAATACCCTTTTACACAGGTGGTGTCTTGCCTCTGTTTCGGCTATGATACTACTCTCAAAGGCGAAAAATTCCCAAGTTGACTTTACGCAAAAAAGGACCCACAAGAACAGTAATATTTATTTGTGCCTTTTACACGGAACCAATCAACACGCGTTATTGCCACATTTGTGTGCACTTTCACACAGCAACACGGCAAAAATGTAAAAATTACAGTATTTATTCTTGTAGAACGCCAATAATTGCTTTGAAAACAACAATTTGACTAAAACGAGAATTGGGTGATGAACTCACTCGCCTGTCCCAGTCAACGGTAATATTTTTTGTGCCTTTCCCACAGAACGCAAGAACTTGATTTTTTTGACAGCGGTACTTTCAACACAACGGTATGTGTAAAACGAGAGTCGGGTGATAAACTCCACTCGCCTGTCCCAGTCATCGTCGAATACCCTTTCACACAGGTCGTGTCCCATCTCTGTTTCGGCTCAAAGGCTTAATGACCTTAAAGACGGAAAATTCCAGGGTTGACTAGAAGAAAAATAGGACGTGTAAGAGCCTGCAAAATTGCAGCGTTAGAACCGGAATTATAAAACTATTTTCACCTGTGCCTTTCACACAGGACACAAGAGCTTGAATTTTTTGACAGCACTACTTTCAACAGTATGTGTAAAATGAGAGTCGGGTAATAAACTCCTGACTATAAGAAACATAGGAAGTGTAAGAGCCTGCAAAATTGCAGCTTCAGCCACAAGAACAGTATTATTTATTTGTGCCTTTTACACAGAACCAATCCGCGCGCGTTATTGCCGCAATTGTGGCCGCTTTCAGACAGCAACAAGGCGCGATAGTCACAGATGTCCTACTTCAGTTTTGGCGGCGATACTACATCCAAAGGTGGAAAAAAACGTAGAAAAAAATGTGTGAAAGGGGCTTTGAATCAGAATATTGCCGCAATTGTGGCCACTTTCAGACTGAAACAAGGGAGAAGAGAGTGTCAGGCGTCACAGATGTCCTACTTCAGTTTTGGCAGTAATACTGCATCCAAAAGTGGAAAAAAACTTAGAAAAAAATGTGTGAAAGGTGCTTTGAATCGAGATATTGTCGCAATTGTGGCCGCTTTCAAACAGAAACAAGGCGGGAGAGTCACAGATGTCCTACTTCAGTTTTGGCGGTAATACTACATCCAAAAGTGGAAAAAAAACTTAGGAAAAAATGTGTGAAAGGGGCTTTGAATCGAGATATTGCCGCAATTGTGGCCACTTTCAGACAGAAAAAATGCGGCAGAGTCACAGATATCTTACTTCAGTTTTGGCAGTAATACTACATCCAAAAGTGGAAAAAAAATTAGAAAAAAATGTGTGAAAGGCACTTTCAATCGAGATATTGCCGCAATTGTGGCCACTTTCAGACAGAAACAAGGTGGGAGAGTCACAGATATCTTACTTCAGTTTTGGCGGTAATACTACATCCAAAAGTGGAAAAAAAACTTAGGAAAAAATGTGTGAAAGGGGCTTTGAATCGAGATATTGCCGCAATTGTGGCCACTTTCAGACAGAAACAAGGTGGGAGAGTCACAGATATCTTACTTCAGTTTTGGCGGTAATACTACATCCAAAAGTGGAAAAAAAAACTTAGAAAAAAATGTGTGAAAAGGGCTTTGAATCAGAATATTGCCGCAATTGTGGTCACTTTCAGACAGAAAAAAGGCAGGAGAGTCGCAGACATCTTACTTCAGTTTTGGCGGTAATACTACATCCAAAAGTGGAAAAAAAAACTTAGAAAAAAATGTGTGAAAAAGGCTTTGAATCGAGATATTGCCGCAATTGTGGCCACTTTCAAACAGAAACAAGGCGGGAGAGTGGCAGACATCTTACCTCAGTTTTGGCGGTGATACTTTTGTTGTTTTCATCACTGGTGCTGTTCCGGCTCCGGTGCTACCTACAAAGACAGAACATTGTCAGGTCAACGTCATTAAAAAGGGTGGAAAATGTCCTGATTCTAACAATGTAATTCTATTATAACCAGCGTGCATGGACTAGTCAGAGGAAAAACAGGATATTCCCTATATAACCTTCCCTCCACTTCCACGTCTATGACATCATCTTGTAGCTAAGCGTGTATGACATCATCTTGTAGCTAAGCGTGTATGACATCATCTTGTAGCTAAGCGTGTATGACATCATCTTGTAGCTAAGCGTGTATGATGTATTCCAGCGCACTAACCCTCCCTCCATGTCGTTACAACCTCCCTGCTGTGTCTCCAGTGAGTTGTGCTGAATGTACGCACGGTGATGAAGAAGTTTGGTGGTGGACAGTATTACCCATCTTTGTTTGGAATGATATTGGGGTGAACAGGGCAGCTCACTGTGAAGAAGGAGAAGCGCAACATCCTGCTTTCATTTGGTCTGGTGAGCACGGCTCGTAAAAGGTGGGAGAAGATCTGGTTTCAAAGAGTGTGGGGAGAGCCTTTTTTACCAGGTCAGCATCGTCCTCTGCGACTTCCTTCTACCGCAGGAAGTTGTTTTATTTCTCTTCCTGTTTATAAACATGTTTTTTACACAGCCAAGTAGAAATGGTGAAAAGCACTTTGGCAGCTTCAGTGACGTCGTCTTTGTCCCATTGAGAGGCCTTTTTGTGCCCCAAATATTATGAGCATGTATGTAAGTATGTACAGTGTATGTATGATGATGACATGTATGTACAGTTTATGTATGATGATGATATGTGTGTACAGTTGATATGATGATGATGATGTGCAATAGCCTCGTGTGTCCTGCCAGTCGCACGCTGCCTGTGTTCATTCGGTACAATCTGAAACACTAATGTAGGTACATCTTTTCTTTATTGCATTCCTTTTTTTTCTACAAAATAAATGAAATACTAAAAAGGTTCCTGTGTTTATGGTGTTTTTAAGCGATTTTAAATACAAACCCCAAAAGCAGTGAAGTTGTCACGTTGTGTGAATGCTAAATAAAAAGAGACTACAACAAACTTATATTCAATTGAATAGACTGCAAAGACAAGATATTTCATGTTCACACTGAGAAACTTTGGTATTTTTTGCAAATATTAGCTCATTTGGAATTTGATGCCTGCAGCATGTTTCAAAAAAAGCTGGCACAAGTGGCAAAAAAGAGTGAGAAAGTTGAGGAATGCTCATCAAAGACTTATTTGGAACATCCCACAGGTGAACGGGCTAATTGGGAACAGGTGGGTGCCATGATTGGGTATAAAAGCAGCTTCCGTGAAATGCTCAGTCGTTCACAAACAAGGACGGGGCGAGGGTCACCATTTTGTCAACAAATGCCTGAGCAAATTGTTTAAGAACAACATTTCTCAAGCAGCTATTGCAAGGAATTTAGGGATTTCACCATCTACGCTCCGTAATATCATCAAAAGGTTCAGAGAATCTGGAGAAATCACTGCACAAAAGCGATGATATTACGCACCTTGGATCCCTCAGGCGGTACTGCATCAAAAAGGGACATCAGTGTGTAAAGGATATCACCACATGGGCTCAGGAACACTTCAGAAAACCACTGTCAGTAACTACAGTTGGTCGCTACATCTGTAAGTGCAAGTTAAAACTCTACTATGCAAAGCCAAGCCATTTATCAACAACACCCAGAAACGCCGCCGGCTTCGCTGGGCCCGAGCTCATCTAAGATGGACTGATGCAAAGTGGAAAAGTGTTCTGTGGTCTGACGAGTCCACATTTCAAATTGTTTTTGGAAACTGTGAACGTCGTGTCTTCCGGACCAAAGAGGAAAAGAACCATCCGGACTGTTCTAGGGTGAAAGTGTAAAAGTCAGCATGTGTGATGGTATGGGGGTGTATTAGTGGCCAAGACATGGGTAACTTACACATCTGTGAAGGCACCATTAATGCTGAAAGGTACATACAGCTTTTGGAGCAACATATGTTGCCATCCAAGCAACGTTACCATGGACGCCCCTGCTTATTTCAGCAAGACAATGCCAAGCCACGTGTTAAATCATTGTGGATCCATAGTAAAAGAGTGTGGGTACTAGACTGGCCTGCCTGTAGTCCAGATATTGAAAATGTGTGCAGGCTAAAATATGAGAAGGGAGACTGTTGAACAACTTAAGCTGTACATCAAGCAAGAATGGGAAAGAATTCCACTTCAAAAATGTGTCTCCTCACTTCCCAAACCTTTACTGAGTGTTGTTAAAAGGAAAGGCCATGTAACACACTGGTAAAAATGCCTTTTTTGCAATGTGTTGCTGCCATTACATTCTAAGTTCATGATTATTTGCAATAAAAAAAAAAGAAGTTTCTCAGTGTGAACATGAAATATCTTGTCTTTGCAGTCTATTCAATTGAATATAAGTTGAAAAGGATTTGTTGTATTCTCTTTTTATTTAGCATTTACACAACCTGACAACTTTACTGCTTTGGGGGGTTTTAATTCTGTAAGCCACAAATTGGAAGTGCTTTCGCCAAAGTCTAGCCTTTAACGTCAGTTTTTTTTATTTTTTCCACAGAATTTTATTTTCTTGAAAAACAAACAAAAAATTGGGCTGTTTAAAAATTAAGGAGTTAACTGGTGATTAATTGCCAAAAATTAGGGTGCCCACACTTTTTTTGCAGGCGAGCTACTTTTTAATTGACCAAGTCAAAGGGATCTACCTCTTTCATATATATGTATTTATTTATGAAAGAGTTGTTTTTATGAACAAGTTAAAGATGTTTAATGATAATACAAACATGTTTAACATACACACAAAATGCAGCTCCGCACTGCTGTTGCTTCAACATATCACTGGCATCGGGTGGATTGGGAATTTCTTTTATTACAGTGTCCTGCAAAACACTGCACATTGTGACACTGTGAGTCCACTTGGGTCACGGGATTCTATAATAATAATAATAATAATAGATTTTATTTGTAAGAGCACTTTACATTGAGCAAACAACCTCAAAGTGCTACAATGCATTCATTTTTTTTATTTT
The DNA here is from genome assembly GCF_033978785.1 of Entelurus aequoreus. Taxonomy (NCBI): domain Eukaryota; kingdom Metazoa; phylum Chordata; class Actinopteri; order Syngnathiformes; family Syngnathidae; genus Entelurus; species Entelurus aequoreus. The sequence goes on from NC_084736.1 coordinate 3,051,045, forward strand.
TTAAACAACACTAGAACCACAAATAGCTGCCCCCAACAAGTAAAATAAAAACAATTACAAATAAAAACTAGAACAGCCTAATAGCTAGAACTAACACACATACACTACCGTTCAAAAGTTTGGGGTCACCGAAACAATTTAGTGGAATAGCCTTCATTTCTAAGAACAAGAATAGACTGTCGAGTTTCAGATGAAAGTTCTCTTTTTCTGGCCATTTTGAGCGTTTAATTGACCCCACAAATGTGATGCTCCAGAAACTCAATCTGCTCAAAGGAAGGTCAGTTTTGTAGCTTCTGTAACGAGCTAAAGTGTTTTCAGATGTGTGAACATGATTGCACAAGGGTTTTCTAATCATCAATTAGCCTTCTGAGCCAATGAGCAAACACATTGTACCATTAGAACACTGGAGTGATAGTTGCTGGAAATACACCTATGTAGATATTGCACCAAAAAGCAGACATTTGCAGCTAGAATAGTCATTTAGCACATTAGCAATGTATAGAGTGTATTTCTTTCAAGTTAAGACTAGTTTAAAGTTATCTTCATTGAAAAGTACAGTGCTTTTCCTTCAAAAATAAGGACTTTTCAATGTGACCCCAAACTTTTGAACGGTAGTGTATATCTAAAAAAAAAAAAAAGGCTTTTTTAAAAAAAATTGTTTTTTAGCCTTTTTTAAAAGCATCCACAGTCTGTGGTGCCCTCAGGTGGTCAGGGAGAGCGTTCCACAGACGGAGCGGCGGAGCAGAAAGCAGATTCTCCCTTAGAAGGCTTCACAGTTCTCATGTTTGACATAATAAAACCACAGTTTCATTTTACAAACAAAAGTGTTACATTTAGATGTGATGGTATAATGTTTAAAGCCAATCTCCATACTAATTATCATATTCATATCCTGTGGTTGGTTTCACCTGTGCTGACATCGCTATACTACAATAATCCCTTTTTTATATATGCAGAATACACAGAAAAATTCAGTCACAACATTTTACAGGATGTCCCTGAACGCACCTCGCATCCAAAATGGCTGCTTCAAAGCATTAGCCAAGCTAACATTAGCATCATAATAGTAGGTGAGGACGAGCAAACAATCTCAGTGGCATGAAATATACTTTTACCACTTGGACTTTAAATAACACAACAATCATCTGTTAGTTTACACAGTCAAAGTGCATTATTGTCTTCAAAATATCACTCTAAGATACACTTTTGGCCAATAACAATTGGCCAACATTTTAATGTGTACGTTGCAAAGTACTATTCAAAACAGTCAAGACTGACTAATTACTGACTAAATACTGACTTAATACTGACTAAATACTGACTAAATACTGATTTAATACTGACTAAATACTGACTTAATACTGACTAAATACTGACTTAATACTGACTAAATACTGACTTAATACTGACTAAATACTGACTTAATACTGACTAAATACTGATTTAATACTGACTAAATACTGACTTAATACTGACTAAATACTGACTTAATACTGACTAAATACTGACTTAATACTGACTAAATACTGATTTAATACTGACTAAATACTGACTTAATACTGACTAAATACTGATTTAATACTGACTAAATACTGACTTAATACTGACTAAATACTGACTAAATAGTAAACAAGACTGCCTAAATACTGACTAAATAGTAAACAAGACTGCCTAAATACTGCCTAAATAGTAAACAAGACTGACTAAATACTGACTAAATAGTAAACAATGCAACAACGTGTCTCACCGCTTGGAAGGCTTCACAGGCGCTGTTGAGCACTTCCTGTACATGCCACTTCTCGCCAGCAACAGGCGCTGTTTTACCATGAATTGATTAACTTAAACAAGTTGAAAAACGTATTGGGGTGTTACCATTTAGTGGTCAATTGTACGGAATATGTACTGTACTGTGCAATCTACTAATAAAACTTTCAATCAATCAATCAATATTGCAACACTTCCTGTACATGCCACTTCTGGCCAGCAACAGGCGCTGTTGCAACACTTCCTGTCGCACTGACAATGACGTGATAAGAAATGTCCCTGTAAATACTCTCTGCGTCACACTGAGTTGGGGTTATGTATGTTTTAATGATGTTATACTCTACTAAACATGTTGTTACGGAATAATCTATTTGTTATGAATTTGTTTTGGTACAAAACATGCATTAAATTAAATACAAGTTTGATTACAAAAGTATAAATATTTGTTTCACCAAAATAGAAAGGTGTGAATTTTTTTGTATTTGAGCTGGTGGCTACAAAAAATGATAATGGTTGTCCACACATTTTTTAATTATTATTATTTGTTTTATTTTTTTTGTATTTATGATTAATCATTCCAACAAAATGATACACAATAATATCATATGAATACAATTCCAATCCCAAAACCAAACCCGGCCCAACAACATTCAGAATAGCAATCAACAGAGCAAGTGAGAGGACACACAAACATGACACAAAACAATCCAAAAGTAGTCAAACAAAAATGAATAATAACAACAACAGTATCAATATTAATAAGAATTCCAACATAGCAGTGATTAGAAATTAAAAAAAAAAATATCTTTTTTTTTTAATGTTATAATTTTTTTTATTATTTTTATTAATTTATTAATTTTATGAAAAAAAAAATGGATTAAAGTTTTGTATTATTAGTATTTTATTTATTATTATATTTATTGCTTTATTTATTTTCCTATGATACTGTACTTAGTCTTTGATTTATTTTGTACAATTTTCCATTTTGTCTATTATTTGTGCACTTTCATTGTTGAAGTTGTTCTTGATTTATTAGATCAATTGATTGAGCACAGCTGGGACTATTTAAGTGCATGACTTCCTGTGGAAAATGGCACGCTGATGGTGGAAAGCGCTCTGTGTTTGGTAGCACTTTGTATTAAAATGATTAGAAGGACACGAGTGTTGCTGGCCTTGCTTTTTCTTTAACTACACTTTTTGCCTTCATTTTCGTTTCATTAAGTTTTTTGGAGAGTGCATGTTTTTCCTGTATTTTGTAAAAAAAAAAAAGTTCTGCCCAGGGCCCCAATTTTGCCTGGAGCAGCCCTGATCCTATTGGGTGAACTGAGATTGCATCAATTAGAGCTCCAACATGCCTGGAAAAAGCAGAGTTGAAGATGCCAATGCGTACATGACGGTTCATCACTGTTACCCAACAGAGCTCAGTTACTCAAGGCAAAGCTGATGGGAAGCAGGACAGAGGGCAAGGAGAGTGAAGTTGGGGGTGTGGCAACCCAAGAATGTCTATTTGTAAACTGGCTTTTCTGAGAAACGCCCCAAGAGATGTTTTTCGGGGTATGGCGGAGGGGGGGACTTATGGGTGACGGTGACTTATAGCGGCCTTTGAGCCTGTTTCCTGTCAGACGTCCAGGATTCCTGGGTGGGAACGTCGGCCGAATCTGCCCCAGGAGGCTGCGCTGGCCGGGAATCCTGCCAAGATCTTTCCAGAGAACTATGCAGGACATGACCTCACTTTCTGAGGACCAACATACCATGCAAAGACCACTCAATAATAAACAAACAATTAATGCAAAGTTAACTGACTATGGTAATGAACTGTTTTAGGTAGATGCATCTAAACCAGGGGTCACCAACCCGGTGCCCGCGGGCACCAGGTCGCCCGTAAGGACCAGATGAGTCGCCCGCTGGCCTGTTCTAAAAATAGCTCAAATAGCAGCACTTACCAGTGAGCTGCCTCTATTTTTTAAATTGTATTTATTTACTAGCAAGCTGGTCTCGCTTTGCCCGACATTTTTAATTCTAAGAGAGACAAAACTCAAATAGAATTTGAAAATCCACGAAAATATTTTAAAGACTTGGTCTTCACTTGTTTAAATAAATTCATACATGTTTTTACTTTGCTTCTTATAACTTTCAGAAAGACAATTTTAGAGAAAAAATACAACCTTTTTTAAACACATATACCTTTTTACCTTTTAAATTCCTTCCTCTTCATTCCTGACAATTTAAATCAATTTTCAAGTAAATTATTTTTTTTTATTGTAAAGAATAATAAATGAATTTTAATTTAATTATTCATTTTAGCTTCTGTTTTTTCGACGAAGAATATTTGTGAAATATTTCTTCAAACTTATTATGATTAAAATTCAAAACAATTATTCTGGCAAATCTAGAAAATCTGTAGAATCAAATTTCAATCTTATTTCAAAGTCTTTTGAATTTCTTTTAAAAATTTTATTCTGGAAAATCTAGAAGAAATAATGATTTGTCTTTGTTAGAAATATAGCTTGGTCCAATTTGTTATATATTCTAACAAAGTGCAGATTGGATTTTAACCTATTTAAAACATGTCATCAAAATTCTAAAATTAATCTTAATCAGGAAAAATGACTAATGATGTTCTATAAATTATTTTTTTAATTTTTTCAAAAAGATTCGAATTAGCTAGTTTTTCTCTTCTTTTTTTCGGTTGAATTTTGAATTTTAAAGAGTCGAAGTAAACTATGTTTCAAAATGTAATTGTCATTTTTTTTGTGTTTTCTCCTCTTTTAAACCGTTCAATTAAGTGTAAATATCATTAATTATTAATAATAACATAGAGTTAAAGGTAAATTGAGCAAATTGGCTATTTCTGGCAATTTATTGAAGTGTGTATCAAACTGGTAGCCCTTCGCATTAATCACTACCCAAGAAGTAGCTCTTGCTTTCAAAAAGGTTGGTGACCCCTGATCTAAACTGTAAAAAATATATGATTTTAAACTTCATTAGATTGATTGATTGAGACTTTTATTAGTAGATTGTACAGTACAGTACATATTCCGTACAATTGACCACTAAATGGTAACACCCCAATACGTTTTTCAACTTTAGGGTTAGAGGTTAGAGTTGAGGTTAGGGTTAGGGTTAGGGGTGGGGGTGAGAGTGCACGGTCCACCTACAGCAGTCTTTTTCAGCCGCTGTGCCGCGGCACACTGGTGTGCCGTGAAATACAGTCTGGTGTGCCGTGGGAGATTATGTAATTTCACCTAATTGGCTTAAAAATATTTTTTGCACACCAGTAATTATAATCATTGAAGTTAGACATGGCTATGCAGAATGAAACTAAAACTTAACCGGCTGCAAAGTAAACAAAACACAGAAGTCAGTAAATGAATGTATATATTTGTAAACGCTCTGAAGTGGGAAAGGGGCAGGATTAAATAAACTTTGCTTCTTCCAACTCCTTTTCAGACATGAAGTGAAGTGTTATAAAATGGTGTGATGTGTTATGCTGTAAGTGTGTTCATGTTTAAATGCTGAAATGCTTTGAATGTTAAAATTGTTTGAATGTTGAAAAGCTGACACTAAACTGAAATACTAGTGAAATTCCAGGAATTTTTGGAATTTGTCAAGGGAAAGCCCGCGATTCCCGAATAGGCGGAACAGTTCGAAGTTGGAACGGTTTGAATCAAGTGAAAAATGTGGAAGGTAGAGCGCGCCAAAATCTGGAGAAGAAGAAGAAGAATAAGAAGAAAAATATATAGATGAATATTGGTGTAGAAAACCATATGTGTGAATGTTTGGAGCATTCACACAATAATAAATAGATACTTTTGGTGTAGAAAACCATATGTGTGAATGTTTGGAGCATTCACACAATAATAAATAGATGAATTTTGGTGTAGAAAACCATATGTGTGAATGTTTTGGAGCATTCACACAATAATAAATAGATGAATTTTGGTGTAGAAAACCATATGTGTGAATGTTTTGGAGTATTCACACGATAATAAATATCAATCAATCAATCAATCAATCAATCAATCAATCAATCAATGTTTATTTATACAGCCCTAAATCACAAGTGTCTCAAAGGGCTGTATAGATACTTTTGGTGTAGAAAATCATATGTGTGAATGCTTTGGAGCATTCACACAATAATAAATAGATGAATCTTTGTGTAGAAAACCATATGTGTGAATGTATGGAGTATTCACACAATAATAAATAGATGAATTTTGGTGTAGAAAACCATATGTGTGAATGTTTGGAGCATTCACACAATAATAAATAGATACTTTTGGTGTAGAAAACCATATGTGTGAATGTTTGGAGCATTCACAAAATAATAAATAGATGAATTTTGGTGTAGAAAACCATATGTGTGAATGCTTTGGAGCATTCACACAATAATAAATTGATTAATTTTGGTGTAGAAAACCATATGTGTGAATGCTTTGGAGCATTCACACAATAATAAATTGATTAATTTTGGTGTAGAAAACCATAAGTGTGAATGTTTTGGAGCATTCACACAATAATAAATAGATGAATTTTGGTGTAGAAAACCATATGTGTGAATGTTTTGGAGTATTCACACGATAATAAATATCAATCAATCAATCAATCAATCAATCAATGTTTATTTATATAGCCCTAAATCACAAGTGTCTCAAAGGGCTGTATAGATACTTTTGGTGTAGAAAATCATATGTGTGAATGCTTTGGAGCATTCACACAATAATAAATAGATGAATTTTTGTGTAGAAAACCATATGTGTGAATGTTTGGAGTATTCACACAATAATAAATAGATTCATTTTGATGTAGAAAACCATATGTGTGAATGTTTGTAGTATTCACACAGTAATAAATAGATTATTTTTTTGTGTAGAAAACCATATGTGTGAATGTTTGGAGCGTTCACACAATAATAAATAGATGAATTTTGGTGTAGAAAACCATACGTGTGAATGTTTGGAGCATTCACACAATAAAGCAAAGTGCAATCCTTAAAAAAGTTAGAGCCAAAGCGCAAGTACTGATGTGAAAAACTTACCAATACACAAAAAAATATTCAAGAAGAAAAATAATAATGGCAATGTATCAAATCATCAGCATATGGAAGCAATCTTTCTGAACATGTTATGTTAAAAATGTAAAAGCTTTCAAACATGACAAGTTCAACTATTCAACACAATTTGAATTACCAAACATCATTTGCCCACCAATAGAAAAAAAAGACAGGAGAGGTTTTGTCGCTGCTGTATAATTTGTTGGAGGTTTCCTTCTTCACCACTAGATGGCAGTGTTTGTCCACTTTACAATATAAACCCCGCCCAGTTATGTCGTCATACCCGGAACCACGGGGCAATATCTCGGTGAGGTCATAGACATACGACACGGAAATCCTCGTACAGTCGCAAATACTATTGATTGTTGTTGATAGTATTTGGAACATGGGTCATTTTGCAAGTTAACAGTTGCTATATATATATATATATATATACATATATATATTTATATATTTGGTGAGAAAGTCAGTGGCCAATGAGGTGAGCATTAGCCCAACATGGCTGCGTCCTCCTCAGACTCTCAGGGACTCCCTTTGGCCGCGTCCGGCGTGACTTCTGAGGACAAGTCCACTTCTGAGAGCAAGTCCACTTCTGAGGACAAGTCCGGCGGTGAGCAGCCGGTGAAGAAGAAGCAGTGTCGTGCGTGTACGGACTTTACATCGTGGATGAAGAAACAGAAGCGCCAGACGACGTCTGCTGTGGAGGTGACAGTTCAATGTGTTGCGTCACTGTTTGTCAACCTTCCCTGAGTCCTTGTTGGATATGACTTTAAAGCAGGGGTGTCAAACTCAAATACAGAGTGGGCCAACATGTGAAAGTGAACAAAGCCGCGGGCCAAGGTTGAACAAATGAACCTTTCAATAGGGACCCAAACAAGTTTTGCATTGAATATTGAACAAGCAAGGCTTATATAACTTTATAGTGACATGCAAAATTTGAGTTTCAAATAATAATAATAATAATAATTAAAAAATATCAATGGCATATCAAATACAATTTAAATAAAAATTGAATGCCTCTTTTCTATTTGCAGCCTTCTGAGGTAAATATCAACATGAACTTTTTCCACAGGCTAATAATAAATGTGAAAATAAAATAACAATGAATAAAGCAACCATTCAGGACTTTAAACTGCTCAGTTTGCAACACACTGATCTAATCTGATGTGCCCAAGCCAGATACCTGACATCTTTTCTTGGATGCTAGTTCATTCATGTCGGGGCTCAGGCTTTGAGCTGAGGCAACCTTCATTATCGAATGAAGGTATTCATCAGTCATTATATCTCGTAGTCCACCCGGACCACAGTCTTGGAGGCGTGCCTTAAAGGCACTGCCTTTAATGTCCTCTACGAGCTGTCGTCACGTCTGCTTTTCATCCATTCTAACAACGTGCCGGCCCAGTCATAAGATAAGTGCAGCTTCTGTATGCACACACACACGTGAATGCAACGCATACTTGCTCAACAGCGATACAGGTTACACTCAGGGTGGCCGTATGAACAACTTTAACACTGTTAGAAATATACGCCACACTGTGAATCCACACCAAACAAGAATGACAAACACATTTCGGGAGAACATCCGCACCGTAACACAACATAAACACAACAGAACAAATACCCAGAACCCTTTGCAGCACTAACTCTTTTGGGACGCTACAAAATACACCCCCCGCTACCACCAAACCCCCCCCCCCCCCCCCCCCCCCCCCACACACACACACACACCCACACACACAGACCCACCTTGTAGCGTCCCGGAAGAGTTAGTGCTGCAAAGGGTTTTGGGTATTTGTTCTGTTGTGTTTATGTTGTGTTACTGTGCGGAGGTTCTCCCAAAATGTGTTTGTCATTCTTGTTTGGTGTGGATTCACAGTGTGGCGTATATTTCTAACAGTGTAAAAGTTGTTTATACGGCCACCCTCAGTGTAACCTGTATTGCTGTTGATCAAGTATGTGTTGCATTCACTTGTGTGTGCGTGCAGAAGCCGCACGTATTATGTGACTGGGCCAGCACTCGGACTGGATGAAAAGCGGACGTGACGATTTTCGAGAGGGGCACTGAAATTTGGGAGTATCCCGGGAGGTTTGGCAAGTTAAAGTTAAAGTTAAAGTACCAATGATTGTCACACACACACTAGGTGTGGTGAAATTTGTCCTCCGCATTTGACCCATCCCCTTGATCAGTGGAGCAGTGGGCAGCAGCGTAGCCGCGCCCGGGAATCATTTTTGGTGATTTAATCCCCAATTCCAACCCTTGATGCTGAGTGCCAAGCAGGGAGGTAATGGGTCCCATTTTTATAGTCTTTGGTATGACCCGGCCGGGGTTTGAACTCACAACCTACCCATCTCAGGGCGGACACTCTAACCACTAGGTATGAGAATTAGCGGTGAATGCATTGTTACCGCGGCACCGCCGCTGTAGATAATCGGCGGGCCAGCTCTAGTGTTAATTTGATATTGCCTCAAGGGCCAAATGAAATTACACGGCGGGCCAAATTTAGCCCGCGGGCCAGAGTTTGACACCCATGCTTTAAAGCATCACCAAGCATGCATCACTATAGCTCTTGTCTCAAAGTACTGAGGGTTTTTTTGTTGAGGTTTTAAGTGTTCTCCTGTGTGTAGTGTTTTACTTCTCGTCTTGCGCTCCTATTTTGGTGTTGTCATCATGTACGGATGTACTTTGTGGACGCCGTCTGCTCCACACGCTGTAAGTTTTTGCTGTCGTCCAGCATTCTGTTTTTGTTTACTTTGTAGCGAGTTCAGTTTTAATTTTGTTCTGCACAGCCTTCCCTAAGCCTTTTGTTCATTTTTTGGTGTAAGCATTAGTTACCTTTTTTACCTGCACTCTGCCTCCTGCTGTCGTCTGCATATTGTGATCACAACAAACCATGTTCCCAACATCTTCAAAGCAATTAGCTACCTGCTGCCACCTACTGGTATGGTAGAGTATTACACGGTTACTCTACCCAGCTCTAACCAATTAAGTGAAATGACATACCGTATTTTTCGGAGTATAAGTCGCACCGGCCGAAAATGCATAATAAAGAAGGAAAAAACATTATATATAAGTCGCACTGGAGTATAAGTCAAATTTTTGGGGGAAATGTATTTGATAAAATCCAACAGCAAGAATAGACATTTGAAAGGCAATTTAAAATGTGTAAAGAATAGTGAACAACAGGCTGAATAAGTGTACGTTATATGAGGCATAAATAACCAACTGCTATGTTAACCTCACATATTATGGTAAGAGTCATTCAAATAACTATAACATATAGAACATGCTATACGTTTACCAAACAATCTGTCACTCCTAATCGCTAAATCCCATGAAATCTTATACGTCTAGTCTCTTACGTCAGTGATATTATTGGATATTTTACGCTAATGTGTTAATAATTTCACACATAAGTCGCTCCTGAGTATAAGTCGCACCCCCGGCCAAACTATGAAAAAAAACTGCCACTTATAGTCTGAAAAATACGGTAATCTCCCACGGCACACCAGACTGTATTTCACGGTACACCAGTGCAGTGTTTTTCAACCTTTTCTGAGCCGAGGCACATTTTTTTCCATTGAAAAAACCCCAAGGCACATCACCAGCAGAAAACATTAAAAAATGAAACTCAGAAGCCGATATTGACAGTAAAAAGTCGTTATCGCAATTGTTGGATATGAATTCAAACCGTCACCAAGCATGCATCACTATAGCTCTTGTCTCAACCTGTCACATCACACCCTGACTTATTTGGACTTTTTTAGCTGTTTTCCTGTGTGTAGTGTTTTACTTCTTGTCTTGCACTCCTATTTTGGTGATGTCATGTTATGTACAGATGTACTTTGTGGACGCCGTCTGCTCCACACGCTGTAAGTCTTTGCTGTCGTCCAGCATTCTGTTTTTGTTTACTTCGCAGCCAGTTCAGTTTTAGTTTAGTTTTGCATAGCCTTACATAAGCTTCGATGTCTTTTGTTTATTTTTCTCTAACCAGCACCGACACTCAACAACAACAACAACACATTTGCGGATTATAATTACTGGTTTGCAAATAATATTTTTAACCCAATTAGGTGAAATGACATCATCTCCCACGGCACACCAGACAATATCTCACGGCACACTAGTGTGTGTTGAAAAAGACTATGTTACATGAACTACTGTTACAACTTGTCTAGATCAATCAATCAATCAATCAATGTTTATTTATATAGCCCTAAATCACAAGTGTCTCAAAGGGCTGTACAAGCCACAACGACATCCTCGGTGTCGAGTGGGTCTGACATAATATTGTGATGATTGATGTGTCACTTTGTCAATGTTCTAGGAGTCCAAAGAGCCTCAAGACCCTCAATGCCCACTTGACCGGGAGGAACTGGGTCGCAACACCTGGTCCTTTCTGCACACCATGGCGGCGTATTACCCGGAGACACCTACTCCCGGCCAGCAGCAAGACATGGGACACTTCTTTCACCTCTTCTCCAAGTTCTTCCCCTGTGATGAATGTGCAGAGGACCTCAGGGACAGGTCAGACCTCACAACTCCATTATCTATAGTGCGGGGGCGGGGGGGTCCTCATTAGGGTCACAGGTGAGCTGGAGCCTATCCCAGCGGATGTAAGGTGAGGGCCGGGGCACCAGATGGGCAATTTAGAGCATCCAATTAGCACATCACACAGGTTTTTTTTGGTGAAACATGCAAACACCAATGGAGATTCCAACCCCCGTTTCTAGACCGTGGTGCTAACCACAGCCCCTCGTATGTAAGCGGACTTCATTCACTTCATGATTCCTTTACACGAAGTGGGGAGTTCAATGCAGTCCATCCAGATTATTACTCAACAGTAGAAAGTAACAGGTGTTTACACTTAGACAAACTTTAATGATCCACAAGGGAAATTGTTCCACACAGTAGTTCACTTATAAAGGATGGAAAGGATAATGCAGGTATAAAGTAGACTAAAAATGTACCGTAGTAGCAATATAAAATAAAACATATGTAATATTTACATATTATATATACAGTATGATATATACTGTACATTATACACGCACACTGTATTTTGAAATGTCTATATATTGCTCATTTTGCTGTCTGTCTGTCTATATATATATATATATATATATATATATATATATATATATGTGTATGTATATATATACACTACCGTTCAAAAGTTTGGGGTCACATGTAAATGTCCTTATTTTTGAAGGAAAAGCACTGTACTTTTCAATGAAGATAACTTTAAACTAGTCTTAACTTTACAGAAATACACTCTATACATTGCTAATGTGCTAAATGACTATTCTAGCTGCAAATGTCTGCTTTTTGGTGCAATATCTACATAGGTGTATAGAGGCCCATTTCCAGCAACTATCACTCCAGTGTTCTAATGGTACAATGTGTTTGCTCATTGGCTCAGAAGGCTAATTGATGATTAGAAAACCCTTGTGCAATCATGTTCACACATCTGAAAACACTTTAGCTCGTTACAGAAGCTACAAAACTGACCTTCCTTTGAGCAGATTGACTTTCTGGAGCATCACATTTGTGGGGTCAATTAAACGCTCAAAATGGCCAGAAAAAGAGAACTTTCATCTGAAACTCCACAGTCTATTCTTGTTCTTAGAAATGAAGGCTCGAACACAAAATTGTTTGGGTGACCCCAGACTTTTGAATGGTAGTGTGTGTATATATATATATATATATATATATATATATATATATATATATATATATATATATATATATATATATATATATATATATATATATATATATACACTATATATATATATACACTATATTGCCAAAAGTATTTGGCCACCTGCCTCTACTCACATATGAACTTGAAGTGCCATCCCATGGAATTGTCCAAAATGTTTTGGTATCCTGGAGCAGTGGTCCCCAACCACCGGCCCGGTACCGGTCCGCGGACTGATTGGTACCGGGCCGCACAAGAAATTAAAAAAAATTTTTAAAAAATTATTATTATTATTATTTTTTTTTTAATTAAATCAACATAAAAAACACAATATATACATTGTATATCAATATAGATCAATACAGTCTGCAGGTATACAGTCCGTAAGCACACATGATTGTATTTCTTTATGGAAAAAAATTAATAAAAAAATGTTGTTGTTTTTTTTAAATACCCCCCCCCCCCCCCCACCACCACCACCCCCACCGGTCCGTGGGACAAATGTTCAAGCGTTGACCGGTCCGCAGCTACAAAAAGGTTGGGGACCACTGTCCTCGAGCATTCAAAGTTCCTTTCACTGGAACTAAGGGGCCAAGCCCAACTCCTGAAGAACCAACCCCACACCATAATTCCTCCTCCACCAAATTTCACACTGGGCACAATGCAGTCCGAAATGTAGCGTTCTCCTGGCAACCTCCAAACCCAGACTGGTCCATCAGATTGCCAGATGGAAAAGTGTGATTCATCAGTCCAGAGAAGGCGTCTCCACTGCTCTAGAGTCCAGTGGTGATGTCCTTTACACCACTGCATCCCACGCTTTGCATTGGACTTGGTGATGTATGGCTTAGATACAGCTGCCCGGCCATGGAAAGCCATTCCATGAAGCTCTCTGCGTACTGTACGTGGGCTAATTGGAAGGTGACATGAAGTTTGTAGCAAGTGACTGTGCAGAAAGTCTTTGCACTATGCTGACCTCTCTGTCAGTTCACCTGGCCTACCACTTGGTGGCTGAGTTGCTGTTGTTCCCCAAACTCTTCACTTTTCTTATAATAAAGTTGACTTTGGAATATTTAGGAGAGAGGAAATTTCAGGACTGGATTTGTTGCACAGGTGGCATGCTATGACAGTTCCACGCTGGAAATCACTGAAAGTGGCCCATTCTTTCACAAATGTTTGTAGAAACAGTGTCCATGCCTAAGTGCTTGATTTGATACACCGGGCCAAGTGATTAGGACACCTGATTCTCATCATTTGGATGGCTGGCCTAATACTTTTGGCAATATAGTGTTCTTTAAATCTATATATGATATTAATTCAACATTAGACAATAGAAGTAAGGGAACTTGTCACACTTAAGAACAAATAGGCCACCCTAAGAGTGCTCTAGATTTGGTTCTTACCTACGAACAAATCCCAGCTGAGAAAACATTGGTGAATACACAAATCTCCTTAAAAACTTCGTAAGTGGGCCGAAGAACAACATTTGTTCTCCAGAACGCTCGCTGAATGTGGCCCGTTGACTACATGTTTGCTGTATTTCTTTGTGGGAGGCAGTTGTTCAGATAACGTGGTCTCTCCCCTCAGACTAAGAAGCAATCAGCCGGACACCCGCAGCCGTCACGCCTTGTCTCAGTGGTTGTGTCGACTCCACAACAACGTCAACGTGCGTCTGGGGAAGCCGGAGTTCGATTGTTCCCGAGTGGACGAGAGATGGAAGGACGGATGGAAAGATGGTTCCTGTGACTGAGACAAATCCTCCCAGAACTTTCCGAGTGTGGAAGCGTTCCGCTTCTGCGCACGTGGAAGGAAATTATTTCATTCCAAGTGGAGTTGCTGTCAACAGAATGGAGAAAAGGTCCCTTTACGACCAACACTAATGCTAAGATGCAGTAGTAACTCGGCTTATGAGTCTCCTTCTCCTCTCACAAAATATTCTTATTTCAAATCAATATTACCCTTTGAAATTCATTTCTGCGAGCCCTAAAAAACACAAAAAATTTGTCATGTAACTTGCTTTTTAATAAGAAAAATAAACTTCTACATAAGTACATTTTATGTATAAAGCGCTTTTCACAGATCAAATGACAAAGCACTGTACAAAACGTAGGTGAAGTAAAACAACAATTCAATGAAAACACCATAAAAAGGATACAAAGTGGATTAAAATTGATAGTTAAAAGGTGCATTAACTAAAAGCTTTACTAAAAAGAGAAATTTTCAATTATTTCTTAAAAGTTCTAACAGTCAAGATCACGGAGGAACTGGTGCAAATTGTTCCAGAGTCTGGGAGCTATAGCCTGGAATGCCAGGTCTCCACAGGTTTTAAAACCAGTTTTTGGGATCTTTAGAAGACCCTGGCCTGAAGACCCTGAAGAGTAGGTGCATAGCAAATCAGTAATGAATATTGGATCAAACAAGATTATAGAATCTACAACTACAGTAATATTGTACAGCATTTACTAGGGGTGTAACGGTACACAAAAATTTGGGTTCGGTACGTACCTCGGTTTAGAGGTCACAGTTTGGTTCATTTTCGGTACAGTAAGAAAACAACAAAATATACATTTTTGGGTTATTTATTTACCAAATTTGCAAAATCTTCCACCAAAAATATTTGTCTTAGTGTAATATTTGATGTGAAGTAATGGGAACCTTGGATAGGTCAATAATTCATAACAACATTGATTTTGATTCAATATTATGTTTTGAGCAATGACAGTTTGAAAGAAAAAAAAAACAGCTTTGTTTTATTAGTCAACATTGCAACTTTTTCTAAATGACATTTCACCTTTAAGCTTTTTTATTTCACTTTTGTTCTGTTTTTGTTGATTTGAATAGTATTTTTAGAATGTGCCGTGGGCCTTTAAAACATTAGCTGTGGCCTCCGGGACACACTTTTGACACCCCTGCTATAGATAATAAAACATTAAATGTGATAAATCTATGGATAAAAAGCAGAGCCTGGCGACGCATGCGCGTTTATCATAACTCTCTCTCTCTCTCTCTGCCCCTCCCTCACCAATGCTGCTGTTTAGTTTTGTTTTTAACCCCTTCTTAACCCTGGACGTACATTGAAAATACACGCAACCCTAACTCAAAATGCCGGACATTTGAGGCATTTGAGAAACTCCGCCCTGACAGCCCCGCAAAAGAGGACATATCCTAGCCCGTTAGCTACTAGCATGCCGTGTGTTGTGCCTCGGTGTGCATTGTTTACACAACGTGCGTTACGCTACTTAATATGTCCGTGTGGAAACTCGTTCGGTACACCTCTGAACCGAACCGGAACCCCTGTACCGAAACGGTTCAATACAAATACACGTACCGTTACACCCTTAATATTACCCTTTGAAATTCATTTGTTCTGGGAGCCCCAAAAAACGCAAAAATTGTGTCATGTATCATGCTTTTTAATAAAAAAATAAACTTCTACATAAGTAAGTAAGTACACTTTATTTATAAAGCGCTTTTCACAGATCAAATGACAAAGCGCTGTACAAAACATAGGTGAAGTAAAACAACAATTCAATGAAAACATCATAAAAAGGATACAAAGTGGATTAAAATTGACCGTTAAACGGTGCATTACCTAAAAGCTTTACTAAAAAGAGAATTTTTCAAATGTTTCTTAAGTTTTAACACACTGGTGCAAATGATTCCAGAGTCTGGGAGCTATAGCCTGGGATGCCAGGTCTCCACGGCTTTTAAAACCAGTTTTTGGGATCTTTAGAAGACCCTGGCCTGAAGACCCTGAAGAGTAGGTGCATAGCAAATCAGTAATGAATATTGGATCAAACAAGATTATACAATCTACAACTACAGTAATATTGTGCAGCATTTACCTTACAGAGTGTACTTCTCTATATTTTCATGGATAAATGTCTGCTATATAGAGAAATATTGGATGGACGTTATTATTAGCCATTGCTATCGGTTTTTGTTTTACTGTGGCATTGGTTGCACCAACTATCTGTGACGAGGTATCTGAACTTGGCTCCTAATCCAAATGTTTGTTTTGCAATTGAAATGGTAAGGTGACACTGGTACGCCAGAGTGTATGGACATTGTGTCGGACAGGCACGTGCAGACATCCTGAGGGGCTCAAGAAAGGGCACCCTTCGTGAAAATGGACAAGTCAATGATTATTACAATTCCATAAGTCACAGCTGGGATATTTTCAGATGTAGTTGTATTCAAACAGACAATAGAAGTAAGCGTGACCTGGCTGGTCCATTCCCTGCTGTGTCTCGCCCTGGATCCCAACCACCAATCAGAGTGCGGCATGGAGCTAAAAACAAAGCTGGGTCACGTCAGTATCTTGTGCAAACAGCTAAGGTGCCACCAACATACCACTTGCACAGCCACACCGACGCCTTAGACATGATTTGTAATCACTTAGCAAAAGCCATAAATCACATGATGAGTGACTGTAAAGTACAGTACACATTTATTTGGACTCTTTCCTGCAGCGTTGAAACATGAACAGTATCAGACTAATAATGTACCACAATCATACTTGCCAACCATCCCGATTTTCCCGGGAGACTCCCGAATTTCAGTGCCCCTCCCGAAGATCTCCCGGGGCAACCATTCTCCCGATTGCCACCCGGACAACAATATTGGGGGCGTGTCTTAAAGACACTGCCTTTAGCGTCCTCTACAAGCTGTCGTCATGTCCACTTTTCCTCCATACAAACAACATGCCGGCCCAGTCACATGATATATGCGGCTTTTACACACACACTACAGCAGGGGTCACCAACGCGGTGCCCGCGGGCACCAGGTAGCCCGTAAGGACCAGATGAGTAGCCCGCTGGCCTGTTCTAAAAATAGCTCAAATAGCAGCACTTACCAGTGAGCTGCCTCTATTTTTTAAATTGTATTTATTTACTAGCAAGCTGGTCTCGCTTTGCCCGACATTTTTAATTCTAAGAGAGACAAAACTCAAATAGAATTTGAAAATCCAAGAAAATATTTTAAAGACTTGGTCTTCACTTGTTTAAATAAATTCATTAATGTTTTTACTTTGCTTCTTATAACTTTCAGAAAGACAATTTTAGAGAAAAAATACAACCTTTTTTAAACACATATACCTTTTTACCTTTTAAATTCCTTCCTCTTCTTTCCTGACAATTTAAATCAATGTTCAGGTAAATTTATTGTTTTTATTGTAAAGAATAATAAATACATTTTAATTTAATTCTTCATTTTAGCTTCTGTTTTTTCGACAAAGAATATTTGTGAAATATTTCTTCAAACTTATTGTGATTAAAATTCAAAAAAATTATTCTGGAAAATCTAGAAAAGCTGTAGAATCAAATTTAAATCTTATTTTCTAAGTCTTTTGAATTTTTTTAAAAATTTTTGTTCTGGAAAATCTAGAAAAAATAATGATTTGTCTTTGTTAGAAATATAGCTTGGTCCAATTTGTTATATATTCTAACAAAGTGCAGATTGGATTTTAACCTATTTAAAACATGTCATCAAAATTCTAAAATTAATCTTAATCAGGAAAAATTACTAATGATGTTCCATAAATTCTTTTTTTTTATTTTTATTTTTTAAAAGATTCGAATTAGCTAGTTTTTCTCCTCTTTTTTTCGGTTGAATTTTGAATTTTAAAGAGTCGGAATTGAAGATAAACTGTTTCAAAATTAATTGTCATTTTTTTCGTGTTTTCTCCTCTTTTAAACCGTTCAATTAAGTGTAAATATCATTAATTATTAATAATAACATAGAGTTAAAGGTAAATTGAGCAAATTGGCTATTTCTGGCAATCTATTGAAGTGTGTATCAAACTGGTAGCCCTTCGCATTAATCAGTACCCAAGAAGTAGCTCTTGCTTTCAAAAAGGTTGGTGACCCCTGCACTAGAGAATGCAAGGCATACTTGGTCAACAGCCATACAGGTCACACTGAGGGTGGCCGTATAAACAACTTTAACGCTGTTACAAGTATGCGCCACACTGTGAACCCACACCAAACAAGAATGACAAACACACTTTGGGAGAACATCCACACCGTAACACAACAGAACAAATACCCAGAACCCCTTGCAGCACTAACTCTTCCGGGACGCTACAATATACACCCCTCCAGCCTCCCCTTCTCCCAAATTCGGAGGTCTCAAGGTTGGCAAGTACGACCACTACACACCTCTCCACCTCCATCTCAAAACTTATTTGAAACGAAACACACCTTGTCTGATTTGTACACGAGTAAAATTGTCTTTGAAATCTCTGCTTGTCTGTCTGTCTTATTCCTTCTCCCTCCGACATGCCAACATGCCAATGACCCACGTCAGTGAATGCCTCAGCAGATCAAAAAGCATCTTTGGTTGAAAATTGACAACAGAGAGTCATTTTTATGTTTTAATTCACGAGTACAAACAAAAGTGCTTCAGCAGAAAGTCACTTTTCTCACGCAGGACAAAAGTGCAGGTGCTATGAAGGGTGTGCACATGCCTGCGTCAACACATTTCACATTAAAAATGTTCTTTAAGATGCAACTTGTGTTTTTATTCCAAGTGCATCATCCTAACATCGCTATTTTGAAGAGTAACGAGGCATAACCATTTGATAGTAGGACAATGCGCTCGAGAACGGCGGCATGCTCTCGAGAACGGCGGCATGCTCTCCAATAAAGTGCTGAAAGGGGACAAGCAGTTAAAACCGGTTTATTTAAGCGTGCGTTGGAGTATAATTTCTGTAAAATTCCATCATTATTTGATACGTTGATTATTTGTACTATTTTCTTTGCAATGTGTGTGTTGCATCATGCTATGTTGATTTGTTTGCTTGCTAACAAAGTGAAGCATTTAGTGAACTCTTGAGAAGTTCCTCCCAACTATGGGAGACCGGGCTTTCTGCTCCGCCGCTCCCAGCCTGTGGAACGCTCTCCCTGACCACCTGAGGGCACCACAGACTGTGGATGCTTTTAAAAAAGGCTTAAAAACACTTCTTTTTTTAAAAAAAAAAAAACCTTTTTTTAGATGTGTGCTAGCTCTAGCTATTAGGCTGTTCTATTTGTTTACTATTTATTTGACTTGTTGGGGGCAGCTATTTGTGGTTCTAGCGTTGTTTTTTCAATGCACTGTTGGCACTTTGAGGTTGTTTGTTCAATGTAAAGTGCTTTTTACAAATAAAATCTATTATTATTATATGTATAAAATGTACTTATTTACAAGAATCTAACACTTTTATTTGAAACCACTTTTACAATATCAAACTTGAATTTATTTTGATGCATGTGTTGTACTAAAACTAATAAATGGGGGTGGAGGGGGTGGGGGTGTCGGATACATTAACAGAATGAAAACATACATTTGTATCTCTTCATTTTGACAGGATTCAGTCCCTTTACGACTGCACTACCACTCGGTGCTACAGGGGACAATATCAGGTGAAATTATATTCTTATCAGTGGCGAAGCAGGAAGGAGCTAGGAATACATTTGCTTCAAATGTCATATGAAGCGCCCTGCCATTCACTAATTGACATTTTACATGTCCTTTTTAACTCGACGCAGAGCGGGGCCCTCCACGGATGGTGGGGCCCTACGTAGTTCAATCAATCAATGTTTATTTATATAGTTCAATCCCTTGCGCACGGATCTGCTTCTGACTATTAAAGAACAACAACTTTGGAGGTAAAATATGATCTGTAAATGTGTTGCTGCTGTCACTGTCATGGACGATGTCTTTTTGTCCCTGATGTGTGATGATTATTGTCTAAATGTACGGTCAGTGAAAATGTATTTCCCCACGGGGACCAATAAATCTAAATTTAAATCTAAGTTTAAATGTAAATTTAATGTGTGATGTTTATGTTTAAATGTACGGTCAGTGAAATGCATTTCCCCACCAATAAATCTAAATTGCAATCTAAATTCCAATTTCAATATAAATTTCAATTTAAATCTAAATCTAAAACTAATGTGTGATGTTTATTGTCTAAAAGGAATCAAAGTACTATCTATCTAAATGTACGGTCAGTGAGAATGAATTTCCCCACGTGGACCAATACATTTAAATCTAAATCTAAATTTTAATTTAAATCTAAATCTAAATTTAAATCTAAATTTAAATCTAAATCTAACACGTGATGTTTATTGTCTGAATGTACGGTCAGTGAAAATGAATTTCCCCACGTGGACCAATAAATCTAAATTTAAATCTAAATTTAAATCTAAAATTTAAATCTAAATTTAAATCTAAATTTAAATCTAAATTTAAATCTCAATCTAACACGTGATGTTTATTGTCTAAATGTACGGTCAGTGAAAATGAATTTCCCCACGTGGACCAATAAATCTAAATTTAAATCTAAATTTAAATCTAAAATTTAAATCTAAATTTAAATCTAAATGTAAATCTAAATCTAACACGTGATGTTTATTGTCTAAATGTACGGTCAGTGAAAATGAATTTCCCCACGTGGACCAATAAATCTAAATTTAAAATTTAAATCTAAATCTAAATTTAAATTTAAATCTAGATCCAACATGTGATGTTTATTGTCTAAATGTACGGTCAGTGAAAATGAATTTCCCCACGTGGACCAATAAATCTAAATTTAAATCTAAATTTAAATTTAAAATTTAAATCTAAATTTAAATCTAAATTTAAATCTAAATCTAACACGTGATGTTTATTGTCTAAATGTACGGTCAGTGAAAATGAATTTCCCCACGTGGACCAATAAATCTAAATTTAAATCTAAATTTTACATTTAAATCTAAATTTAAATTTAAATCTAAATTTAAATCTAGATCTAACATGTGATGTTTATTGTCTAAATGTACGGTCAGTGAAAATGAAATGAATTTCCCCACGTGGACCAATAAATCTAAATTTAAATCTAAAATTTAAATCTAAATTTAAATTTAAATCTAAATCTAACATGTGATGTTTATTGTCTGAATGTACGGTCAGTGAAAATGAATTTCCCCACGTGGACCAATAAATCTAAATTTAAATCTAAATTTAAATCTAAATTTAAATCTAAATTTAAATTTAAATCTAAATCTAACATGTGATGTTTATTGTCTAAATGTACGGTCAGTGAAAATGAATTTGCCCACGTGGACCAATAAATCTAAATTTAAATCTAAATTTTAATCTAAAATTTTAATCTAACACGTGATGTTTATTGTCTAAATGTACGGTCAGTGAAAATGAATTTCCCCACATGGACCAATACATCTAAATTTAAATCTAAATTTAAATCTAAAATTTAAATCTAAATTTAAAATTTAAATCTAAATCTAACACGTGATGTTTACTGTCTAAATGTACGGTCAGTGAAAATGAATTTCCCCACGTGGACCAATAAATCTAAATTTAAATCTAAATTTAAAATATAAATCTAAATCTAAATTTAAATTTAAATCTAGATCTAACATGTGATGTTTATTGTCTAAATGTACGGTCAGTGAAAATGAATTTCCCCACATAGACCAATAAATCTAAATTTAAATCTAAATTTAAATTTAAAATTTAAATCTAAATTTAAAATTTAAATCTAAATTTAAAATTTAAATCTAAATTTAAATCTAAATCTAACACGTGATGTTTATTGTCTAAATGTACGGTCAGTGAAAATGAATTTCCCCACGTGGACCAATAAATCTAAATTTAAATCTAAATTTTAAATTTAAATTTAAATCTAAATTTAAATTTAAATTTAAATCTAGATCTAACATGTGATGTTTATTGTCTAAATGTACGGTCAGTGAAAATGAATTTCCCCACGTAGACCAATAAATCTAAATTTAAATCTAAATTTAAATTTAAAATTTAAATCTAAATTTAAAATTTAAATCTAAATTTAAATCTAAATCTAACACGTGATGTTTATTGTCTAAATGTACGGTCAGTGAAAATGAATTTCCCCACGTGGACCAATAAATCTAAATTTAAATATAAATTTTAAATTTAAATCTAAATATAAATTTAAATTTAAATCTAGATCTAACATGTGATGTTTATTGTCTAAATGTACGGTCAGTGAAAATTAAATGAATTTCCCCACGTGGACCAATAAATCTAAATTTAAATCTAAATTTAAATCTAAAATTTAAATCTAAATTTAAATTTAAATCTAAATCTAACACGTGATGTTTACTGTCTGAATGTACGGTCAGTGAAAATGAATTTCCCCACGTGGACCAATAAATCTAAATTTAAATCTAAATTTAAATCTAAATTTAAATCTAAAATTTAAATCTAAATTTAAAATTTAAATCTAAATTTAAATCTAAATCTAACACGTGATGTTTATTGTCTAAATGTACGGTCAGTGAAAATGAATTTCCCCACGTGGACCAATAAATCTAAATTTAAATCTAAATTTAAATCTAAATTTAAATCTAAATTTAAATCTAAATCTAAATCTAACATGTGATGTTTATTGTCTAAATGTACGGTCAGTGAAAATGAATTTCCCCAATAAATGTAAATGTAAGCAGTGTGCACAGCAATGAGCTCCATGTATGTACTCGTGTCCGTCCTATCAATCAGCCTTTATAGACGCCTGGCCCTCTCTGCAGTTGAGTACATGTGTGATGACGTCATACAGCGACAATAGAGACGCAATAATAGATGTTCATCAGAAGCTATAATGGCGTGTATTTCCATCGTGTGGTATCGATGTCAATGCGCCTCTATCGTCGTCATGCACGCACGCCACGCAGGAGGCGGGAGCGCGCACGCAGGAGCGCTCCCTGCAGCAGAGCTCGGGCGGCGTGCGTGTGCGTGTGCGCGTGTGCGGTGGGGGAGCCTCGAGGAGCGCACACGGAACCAGCGAAGATGGACGGAGTGGGATCGTTCGGAGCGGGCCGAAGCGGCTCCACTGTGGACCCCATTACCTTCGTCAAGCAACCGCAGACCATATTGAGGATCCTGTCGTGGGTGAGTTGTACTTTTTACTTTTTATTTTTCCCACCATCAGGATGCGTCTTCTCTTCCGGGGTGTGTTCACGTCCACGCGGGGGATGAAAGCAAGGCCACGGTGGTCATTTTCATTTGTACAGATGGCTTTTTTTCCCAGGCACTCAAACGCACCATCACCAGCACAATGTTGTTATCGCTATAAGATCGTGGCCCTTTTCCCTCGTCACGCATGCGCGTGTTGGGCACTGAAAATAGGCAAGATTCTACCCAGCGCACCTGTGATTGGCTCGTGGCACGGCCAGTGACGTCATCTCAGGGTGAAGGTCCCCCAACAACCGACACGACCAATGGGGGGTGGAGGGTGGGGGGGTGGGGGGGTCGGTCATCTGACGGCGGGAAATATTATGCAGATGCCATTTAGGTGTGTTTAGTGTGGTAGTGCAGCTTCACCACACAACAAATACAACAATGTTTAAATATTATGCAGATGCCATTTAGGTGTGTTTAGTGTGGTAGTGCAGCTTCACCACACAACAAATACAACAATGTTTGAATATTATGCAGATGCCATTTAGGTGTGTTTAGTGTGGTAGTGCAGCTTCACCACACAACAAATACAACAATGTTTTTATACCTTTTTTTTCAGCCAGTTTTTGATTGAAAGAATGTGGAGGCCACCAGCAGAAAACATACACAAATTAAACTCAGCAGACAGTCAAAAGTTGTCCATCTACATTTCTGCCAGCGGGTGCTCGGTGTGTGTGTGTGTGTGTGTGTGTGTGTGTGTGTGTGTGTGTGTGTGTGTGTGTGTGTGTGTGTGTGTGTGTGTGTGTGTGTGTGTGTGTGTCTGTGTGTGTGTGTGTGTGTGTGTGTGTGTTGTCCACATAACAATATTTTGGTACCGGTAGGGATGATGTTTGATAAGAAATTATCGAGTTGGAGTCTATTATGGAATCCTCTTATGGAACCGATTCCTTATCGATTGTCTTATGGAGTCCAGATAGGTTGTTGTATATGGAAAAAAACACACAATATTTGGTTTAACAAAAGCTCACTTTTATTATATAATAAAAAAATAAAATCTAATAAATAAATAAATATTGACTGTTACCCACCTAAAAAAATAAAATAAATAAATATTGACTGTTGTTACCCATGGGATTTTTCATAAAAACAAATATATACAGTAACACAAAAACAAGCTGTCTCTGTGATCACTATAGGTGTATAAATAATAATATAGTGTTAAATAAAATCAGTCCCTTGGGCACAACACTGAAAATAATACAGCTCTCCAAAAAGTGCACTTCTGCTGATATTTGACATAACTGTTGGTTATGATGCTTTGACATTTTTGCACTTTATTTCTTTATTGAAAGAAAATTCTATGAAGAGAAAAGTTGTTTGCAAATGTGGGTACAATGCTAATAAGTGAAAAGATAAAGCTAAAAAAATAAATACACTTTATTGAGTTAACATTATTTCTTTATAGGGGGAAAGATGTTACGAGCTAGGGAATATAACAACTACACTACCCAGCATGCAACGGGAGTGACGAGCATGCGCGGTAGCCCCGTGAAAGTAAACGTCAAGAACTCAGCCAACACGCCTCGTCTGCATTATTTATAATTAGACAGACAACACATCTACAGTGTGATTTTGTAACGTTTACAAGGAAAGAAAAACTAAAGTTAAAAAAGGGAGATGTGTTGTATATATATGTATGTGCTGCAGTGTTGTATATATATGTATGTGCTGCAGTGTTGTATATATATGTATGTGCTGCAGTGTTGTATATATATGTATGTGCTGCAGTGTTGTATATATATGTATGTGCTGCAGTGTTGTATATATATGTATGTGCTGCGGCTGTTTTAAGAAGGTTGCGACAGCTGCCGTAAAGGAGGTGCGTTGCTAGCCTGGTTGCTATGTTTCCGGTTGGTGGTAAAAGTGTTGGTCATGTGTTTTACCCTGCTCAAATCTCTCAGTAAAGTTATTTGATGGATTATAGCTTTTGTTTTAAACTTTATTACACCTTGGAGCGCTTTTTCCCGTCCATTGTTTTCCTGCTTTCGCTATCTGCGCCTAATGACTGAGCTACGTGACGTCATTTCTTGTGATGTCCCACGGAGCATTTCTGGTCGGGACGGGATTCGTTCCGAGGGATTCGAATAAAGAACCAACTCTTTTTCTTTACTATAGTGGTCTCGATAACGGGTACCGGTTCTCCAAAAGGGATTCGAGTCCGAGGACTCGGTTCTTTTCTTATCAACAACCGGGAAAACCGGTTTCGAGTATCATCCCTAGGTACCGGTACCAAAAATATTTTGATACTTTTCTAAATAAAAGGTGTCATTATTGGCGTTATTGGAACAAAAGTCTTACGGTACTTTAAAGTGAAGTGAATTATATTTATATAGCACTTTTCTCAAGTGACTCAAAGTGCTTTTACATAGTAAAATGCAACATGTTTATTATTGCAATTTAGTCCTTAAATAAAATAGTGAACATACTAGACACGTGTTTTTCAACCACTGATAGTGTTTTCCTGTGTGTAGTGTTTTACTTCTTGTCTTGCGCTGTTATTTTGGCGGCTCTTCCTGTTTTGTTGGTGTTTTCCTGTAGTAAGTTTCATGTCTTCCTTTGAGCGATATTTCCCGTATCTACTTTGTTTTAGCAATCAAGACTATTTAAGCCATACTTGCCAACCTTGAGACCTCCAATATCGGGAGGTGGGGGGGGGCTTAGTCGGGAGTGGGGGGGCGTGGTTATATACAGCTAGAATTCACCAACTCGAGTATTTCATATTCATATATATTTCATATATATATATATATATATATATATATATATATATATATATATATATATATATATATATATATATATATTATATATATGAAATACTTGACTTTCAGTGAATTCTAGCTATATATATATTTTTTATTTTTTATTTTATTTACATAGAAAAAAAAAAATACTTGAATTTCAGTGTTCCAGTGGCTATCCATTAGATGGCAGAATTGTCCTGTTTAACTTCTCCGTTCATGATGAGTATATCATTTCGGCCGCCATGCCTCGGATGGCTGCTGGTTAGCGCCTTGCATGGCAGCTCCCGCCATCAGTGTGTGAATGTGTGTGTGAATGTGTGTGTGAATGGGTAAATGTGGAAATACTGTCAAAGCGCTTTGAGTACCTTGAAGGTAGAAAAGCGCTATACAAGTATAACCCATTTATCATTTATATATATATGAAATACTTAAGTTGGTGAATTCTAGCTTATGAAATACTTAAGTTGGTGAATTCTAGCTTAAATATATTCCCCTCTTAACCACACCCCCAACCACGCCCCCGCCCCACCCCCGACCATGATCCCCCCAGCCCCCACCTCCCGGTATCGGAGGTCTCAAGGTTGGCAAGTATGGGCTAATTACAAAAATGAGTACTAATCCAATACACAGAAAAATAAGGAACTCATAAAAACGGATGAAAAATAAATGTACATTGAATTACGCAGTGCTAAAATAAATACATACTAAATTAATAATATATATGCTTCTTAAAATAAACTGTCAATCCAATTCAAGTGCAAATGAAAAGAGAGCTTTAGCACATTTTGCGCTTTAGAAACTTCTCTCTGACTTTAGCTCCAGACTTCTTCTGTTGGATGGAAATAGCCATGACTGCCACAAGTGGTGGGAAAGTGTACTACAACTGAGTACCGCCCATACGGACCCCGGCAGAGGAACTGATATGGTTAGCGGCACGGCCTAAAAAAGGGCCCCGGCCCAATGGTTAAGAAACTGATTTAAAGTAAATGTTTCCAGCTCACTAGATAATCTACTTTTGCTGGTTCTCTCCTGTCAAAAGCAACACTTTTACCTCTTAACCAACCTAAATGTACACATTTTTAACCACTAATTGACTTTGAAAAGTGCTACTTCCTACATGATGTTGTGTTTTGCAGGTGCACTGCAAAAGCACCGAGCCACTAGAACCACCTGCGTCTCTAATCCGGTTAAATGTCACCCTGGGTCTGGCGTTGTGTGGAACCTCCACCGTCACATGGCCGGGTGGGAGTGTGTGTGTCACATGGCCTTGGTCTGATACTCAGCTGATCATGTGATCATTGTCCATGTGGGAGTGCAAGAAGAAAGGCTCGTTTCAGGAGAATTGTCCTAGCTATAAGGAAAAGATGATTTGGTCTTAGAGCTATGCTAGCTTGTATCGCTCAAGTTGGCATTCCACACACACACACACACACACACACACACACACACACACACACACACACACACACACACACACACACACACACACACACACTTGTATTTGTTACCTTCTTGGGACCTCCGGATAATGCCTACCTCTTTAGGACCACCCTTTCTAGATATATAACATTAATAATATATACAAACTATGTAAATATAAAAAAGCTTGTTGTGAAAAAATAGTTGGAATTTCACAAGAAAAACTTAGAATTTGGGCAGTATTATAATAAAAGTTGTCATTTTACTCAAACGCAAGTCAAAATGTTACAAGGAAAACTGAACATTTGTGCAATATTATGATAAAGTTGGAATTGTACTCAATAACAGTCGCAGTTTTACAAGAAAAGCTTAAAATCTTGGCAATTTTATGAAAAGAGTCATAATTTTACTCGACGAAAGTCACAATTTTATAAGAAAACTGTCAAATGTCGGCAATATTATAATAATAATCGTAATTTTCTGCGATGAGGTGGCGATTGTGTGCAGCTGAGATAGGCTCCAGCACCCCCCGCGACCCTGAAAGGGACAAGCGGTAGAAAATGGATGGATGGAATTGTAATTTTACTCTGCAAAACTATGACAAAAATTATAATTTTACTCAAAAAAATGTCACTATTTTACAATAACCACAGAAAAAATTGGCAATATTGTGATAAAAGTCACAAAACACAAATGTCCCTGTTTTGCATTCAAAAGTAGTTTTACATGTTAAAGTAATAATTTTAAGAGAAAATATTGCATTATGACAGAAACAAAAAGAATATGAGAAATTGTTCCCAATTATATTAGAAAAAAGTCGACACATTGTGAGAAAAAGACTGCTTTTAGTTCATCTATTTATTTTTGTTTGTAATTGTTTTTAATCGTCATTATTTACTTCAACTTATTACAGTATGTTTCTATGTAAAAAAAAAAGTATTATTAATTTTGGCCAAAGGGGGCGCATTTCGACTTCTTACACACACTTGTTATTTCATATGTTGACCAGCAGGGATGCAAATGAGACATTGTCTATTAGATGCAATGTTATTGATTTATGGCATCACTTGTTCACACCTCCTCATATGGAAGATACTTTTCCTTCTTCATGTCTCAAGAAGGCTAGAAATACAACACACACACACACACACACACACACACGCACACACACACACACACACACTCTTGTACTTGTTACCTTCTTGGTACCTCCGAATAATGCCTCCCTCTTTAGGACCAGCCTTTCTAGATATGTAAGGATTTATATTAACATTAATAATATATACATATTATGTAATGATAAAAAAGCTTGTTGTGAAAAATGAGTTGGAAAAGTTGTCATTTTACTCAACACAAGTCAAAATTTTCCAAGAAAAACTGAACATTTGTGCAATATTATGATACAAGTTGGAATTTTACTCAATAACAGTCGCAGTTTTACAAGAAAAGCTTAAAATCTTGGCAATTTTATGAAAAGAGTCATAATTTTACTCGACGAAAGTCACCATTTTATAAGAAAACTGTCAAATGTCGGCAATATTATAATAATAATCGTAATTTTCTGTGATGAGGTGGCGATTGTGTGCAGCTGAGATAGGCTCCAGCACCCCCCGCGACCCTGAAAGGGACAAGCGGTAGAAAATGGATGGATGGAATTGTAATTTTTCTCAGCAAAACTATGATAAAAATTCTAATTTTACTCAAAAAAATGTCACTATTTTACAATAACCACAGAAAAAATTGGCAATATTGTGATAAAAGTCACAACTTTGTATGACAAATGTCCCTGTTTTGCATTCAAAAGTAATTTTACATGTTAAAGTAATAATTTTAAGAGAAAATATTTCATTATGACAGAAACAAAAAGAATATGAGAAATTGTTCCCAATTATATTAGAAAAAAGTCGACACATTGTGAGAAAAAGACTGCTTTTAGTTCATCTATTTATTTTTGTTTGTAATTGTTTTTAATTTTCATTATTTACTTCAACTTATTACAGTATGTTTCAATGTAAAAAAAATGTATTATTAATTTTGGCCAAAGGGGGCACATTTCAATTTCTTACACACACTTGTTATTTCATATGTTGACCAGCAGGGGTGCAAATGAGACATTGTCTATTAGATGCAATGTTATTGATTTATGGCATCACTTGTTCACACCTCCTCATATGGAAGATACTTTTCCTTCTTCATGTCTCAAGAAGGCTAGAAATACAACACACACACACACACACACACACACACACACACACACACACGCACACACACACACACACACACTTGTACTTGTTACCTTCTTGGTACCTCCGAATAATGCCTCCCTCTTTAGGACCAGCCTTTCTAGATATGTAAGGATTTATATTAACATTAATAATATATACATATTATGTAATGATAAAAAAGCTTGTTGTGAAAAATTAGTTGGAAAAGTTGTAATTTTACTCAACACAAGTCCAAATTTTCCAAGAAAAACTGAACATTTGTGCAATATTATGATACAAGTTGGAATTTTACTCAACAGTTACAGTTTTACAAGAAAAGCTTAACATCTTGGCAATTTTATGAAAAGAGTCGTCATTTTACTCGACAAAAGTCACAATTTTATAAAACTGGAAACATTTACTTTTAATATTTACTTTAAATATTATAATAATTATCTGAATTTCACTTGGCAAAACTATGACAAAAGTCACCATTTTACTCAAAAAATGTCCCTATTTTACAAGAACAAATTTTTTTTTGGCAATATTGTGATAAAAGTCAGAACTTTATATGACAAATGTCACCGTTTTGCATTAAAAAGTAATAATTTTACATAAAAAAAGTAATAATTTTAAGAGAAAATATTGCAATATTACAGAAACAGAAAGAATAAGAAATTGTGCCCAATTTCACATTGTGAGAAAAAGACTGCTTTTAGTTCATTTATTTATTTTTGTTTGTAATTGTTTTTTAATCTTCGTTATTTACTTCAAGTTATTACAATATGTCTCTAAAAATATATTTTTTTTAAATACATTTTGGCCAAAGGGGGCGCATTTCAATTTCTTACACACACTTGTTATTTCATATGTTGACCAGAGGGGGAGCACTTTTAAAAGCGACACACAGTCAATGTGAAAAATCCCTCCTTTTTGGGACCACCCTCATGTTGACCAGCAGGGGTGCCAATGAGACATTGTCTATTAGATGCAATGTTATTGATTTATGGCATCACTTGTTCACACCTCCTCATATGGAAGATACTTTTCCTTCTTCATGTCTCAAGAAGGCTAGAAATACAAGAACACACACACGCACACACACACACACACACACGCACATTGCCTGAGGTCTGTGTGATAGTGTAAGGGAAGTGAAGCATGAAAGTGTTCAGTGGTAATAGAAAGGATCAAATGATGTTATGCAGACGTTGACCAGCAGAGCTGCCATTTTTCAGACTTCTCAGAGCCTCCAGGATTTTGCAACTTTGCGATCCGCATTTTATTTAAAAATCGATTCACATCCAAATTACAATGATTATTTTTAACGAGTCTAAACGGATTCAAAGTTTTCAAGAATCTATTTAGAAGATGTTTTTCAGGTATTAATATTTAATGGGAAGCTATAATGATTTGAATCTACATTTAAAAGCCATCCTTGTGTTCTAGATCATAAGTATTCTATATGCTCTACATCAGTGTTTTTCAACCTTCTTTGAGCCGAGGCACATTTTTTGTGTAGAAAAAACACGGAGGCACACCACCAGCAGACATCATTCAAAAACTAAACTCAGTTGACAGTAAAAAGTGGTTGTCACAATTGTTGGATATGACTTTAAAGCATAACCATCACTATAGCTCTTGTCTCAAAGTAGGTGTACTGTCACCACCTGTCACATCACACCCTGACTTATTTGGACTTGTTTGCTGTTTTCATGTGTGTAGTGTTTTACTCCTTGTCTTGCGTTTCTATTTTGGTGGCTTTTTCTCTTTTTTTGGTATTTTCCTGTATCAGTTTCATGTCTTCCTTTGAGCCATATTTCCCGCATCTACTTTGTTTTAGCAATCAAGAAGATTTCACTTGTTTTTAATCCTTCTTTGTGGGGACATTGTTGATTGTCATGTCATGTTCGGATGTACATTGTCTTTGCTCCACAGTAAGTCTTTGCTGTCGTCCAGCATTCTGTTTTTGTTTACTTTGTAGCCAGTTCAGTTTTAGTTTGGTTCTGCATAGCCTTCCCTAAGCTTCAATGCATTTTCTTAGGGGCACTCACCTTTTGTTTATTTTTGGTTTAAGCATTAGACACCTTTTTACCTGCACACTGCCTCACGCAGTTCCCGACATCTACAAAGCAATTAGCTACCTGCTGCCACCTACTGATATGGAAGAGTATTACACGGTTACTCTGCCCAGCTCTAGACAGCACCGACACTCAACAACAACACATCATTTGCAGACTATAATTACTGCTTTGCAAAAAATATTTTTAACCCATCCATCCATCCATTTTCTACCGCTTGTCCCTTTAGGTGAAATTAGATAATCTCCCACGGCACACCAGACTGTATCTCACGGCACACGGTGGTTGAAAAACAACAACAAAAAAATAAAAATAAAAAATAAAATAAAATTAAAAAAAAATGAAAATAAATAAATAAATAAAAAAATAAAATTTAAAAATTTAAAAAAAAAAAAAAAGAAAAAAAAAAGAAAAACACTGCTCTACAGTCACTTTTATAACCAATTTTTGGAGTCTGTCTGCAAGATATTTGATACTGGAGGCGTTGCCAGGGTGCAAACGAAACTACGCCCTCAAAAGCATCATTATTTGTCTTTTGTTAATGTTGAAATATATATCTTGAAGAGGGTAATAAAAGGACACTACAATATGGGGGAGTTACTATACCATTGATACCATCCCTGCCTTTACATTGATAGTGACATAACAGAGATAAGAAACAAAGATACATTTCCAAGTAGTGTTGTACAGTAAACTGGTACTAGTGTAGTATTGCGGTACTAATGGGAAAAAAAATGGTAGTCTACTCTGTTTGGAAAGTACAGAACAGCTCAATTGTTGTTTCATCTGACCACAGAACTTTCCTCCAGAAGGTCTTAACTTTGTCCATGTGATGTCAGATGAAACAAAAATGGAGCTGTTTGGCCACAATAGCCAGCAATATGTTTGGAGGAGAAAAGGTGAGGCCTTTAATCCCAGGAACACCATACCTACCGTCAAGCATGGTGGTGGTATTATTATGCTCTGGGCCTGTTTTGCTGCCAATGGAACTGCTGCTTTACAGAGAGTAAATGGGACAATGAAAAAGGAGGATTAGCTCCAAATTGTTCAGGACAAGCTAAAATCATCAGCCCGGAGGTTGGGTCTTGTTGGGTGTTCCAACAGGACAATGACCCCAAACACACCTCAAAAGTGGTAAAGGAATGGCTAAATCAGGCTAGAATGAAGGTTTTAGAATGGCCCCCTTGTGGAACTGTGCCGTCACAACTCCCTCCTCCAACCCATAACAGTCCTGACTTAAAGGTGTGGACAATGCTGAAGAAACAAGTCCATGTCAGAAAAGCAACACATTTAGCTGAACTGCAGCAATTTTGTGGTCAAAAATTCCAGCAGAAGCTTGTGGATGGCTACCAAAAGTGTCTTATTGCAGTGAAACTTGCCAAGGGACAATATGACCTTCATAACAATATGTACAATATACACACTGCAAGTACATATATAATGTAGTAACAGACACCTTCATAACAATATGTAATATGTACAATATACACACTGCAAGTATATATATAATGTACTAACAGACACCTTCATAACAATATGTAATATGTACAATATACACACTGCAAGTATATATATAATGTACTAACAGACACCTTCATAACAATATGTAATATGTACAATATACACACTGCAAGTATATATATAATGTACTAACAGACACCTTCATAACAATATGTAACATGTACAATATACACACTGCAAGTATATATATAATGTAGTAACAGACACCTTCATAACAATATGTAACATGTACAATATACACACTGCAAGTATATATATAATGTAGTAACAGACACCTTCATAACAATATGTAATATGTACAATATACACACTGCAAGTATATATATAATGTACTAACAGACACCTTCATAACAATATGTAACATGTACAATATACACACTGCAAGTATATATATAATGTAGTAACAGACACCTTCATAACAATATGTAACATGTACAATATACACACTGCAAGTATATATATAATGTAGTAACAGACACCTTCATAACAATATGTAACATGTACAATATACACACTGCAAGTATATATATAATGTAGTAACAGACACCTTCATAACATGTAATATGTACAATATACACACTGCAAGTATATATATAATGTAGTAACAGACACCTTCATAACAATATGTAATATGTACAATATACACACTGCAAGTATATATATAATGTAGTAACAGACACCTTCATAACAACATGTAATATGTACAATATACACACTGCAAGTATATATATAATGTACTAACAGACACCTTCATAACAATATGTAATATGTACAATATACACACTGCAAGTATATATATAATGTAGTAACAGACACCTTCATAACAACATGTAATATGTACAATATACACACTGCAAGTATATATATAATGTAGTAACAGACACCTTCATAACAACATGTAATATGTACAATATACACACTGCAAGTATATATATAATGTAGTAACAGACACCTTCATAACAATATGTAATATGTACAATATACACACTGCAGGTATATATATAATGTAGTAACAGACACCTTCATAACAACATGTAATATGTACAATATACACACTGCAAGTATATATATAATGTAGTAACAGACACCTTCATAACAACATGTAATATGTACAATATACACACTGCAAGTATATATATAATGTAGTAACAGACACCTTCATAACAATATGTAATATGTACAATATACACACTGCAAGTATATATATAATGTAGTAACAGACACCTTCATAACAATATGTAATATGTACAATATACACACTGCAAGTATATATATAATGTAGTAACAGACACCTTCATAACAATATGTAATATGTACAATATACACACTGCAAGTATATATATATAATGTAGTAACAGACACCTTCATAACAATATGTAATATGTACAATATACACACTGCAAGTATATATATAATGTAGTAACAGACACCTTCATAACAACATGTAATATGTACAATATACACACTGCAAGTATATATATATAATGTAGTAACAGACACCTTCATAACAACATGTAATATGTACCTAATGATCTGTCCAGTCTGCAGCATGAAAAGTGTCCACCTGAAACAACATCGTCTTCTTCCCAGATCTTCTCCCTGGTGGTGTTTGCCTCCATCGTGAACGAGGGCTACGTCAACTTTGGCAGCGAGCGTCTCTACTGCGTCTTCAACAAGAACGCGGACGCGTGCAACTACGGAGTGTTTGTGGGCCTGCTGGGTCTGCTGGCCGCCTCCTTCTTCCTGCTTCTGGACTACAAGTTCTCTTCCATCAGCTCCGTCAAAGACCGCAAGAAGGCCGTCATGCTTGAGATGGTCTTCTCGGGTGAGGACACACACATGTTGGACTCTGTGTCGCACATGCAGGAAGATTGTCTCACACTTGCAATCCCCCAGTGGTCACCTTGTGTAAATGCTCAATAAAACCTCAAACGCAGTGAAGTTGTCACGTTGTGTAAATGCTACATAAAAAGAGAATACAACAAATCCTTTTCAACTTATATTCAATTGAATAGACTGCAAAGACAAGATATTTCATGTTCACACTGACAAACTTCATTTTTTTAGAATTTAATGGCAGCAACACTTTGCAAAAAAGGCATTTTTACCAGTGTGTTACATGGCCTTTCCTTTTAACAACACTCAGTAAAGGTTTGGGAACTGAGGAGACACATTTTTGAAGTGGAATTCTTTCCCATTCTTGTTCAACAGTCTCCCTGTCTGGACTACAGGCAGGCCAGTCTAGTACCCGCGCTCTTTTACTATGAAGCCACGTTGATGTAACACCTGGCTTGGCATTGTCTTGCTGAAATAAGCAGGGGCGTCCATGATAACAACATATGTTGCTCCAAAAGCTGTATGTACCTTTCAGCATTAATGGTGCCTTCACAGACGTGTAAGTTACCCATGTCTTGGCCACTAATACACCCCCATACCATCACACATGCTGCCTTTTACACTTTCACCCTAGAACAGTCCCCATGTTTTTTTTCCTCTTTGGACCGGAGGACACGACGTCCACAGTTTCCAAAAACAAAATGAAATGTGGACTCGTCAGACCACAGAACACTTTTCCACTTTGCATCAGTCCATCTTAGATGAGCTCGGGCCCAGCGAAGCCGGCGGCGTTTCTGGGTGTTGTTGATAAATGGCTTTGGCTTTGCATAGTAGAGTTTTAACTTGCACTTACAGATGTAGCGACCAACTGTAGTTACTGACAGTGGTTTTCTGAAGTGTTCCTGAGCCCAAGTGGTGATATCCTTTACACACTGATGTGGCTTTTTGATGCAGTACCGCCTGAGGGATCCAAGGTGTGTAATATCATGGCTTACGTGCAGTGATTTCTCCACATTCTCTGAACCTTTTGATGATATTACAGAGTGTAGATGGTGAAATCCCTAAATTCCTTGTTGAGAAATGTTGTTGTTAAACAATTTGCTCAGGCATTTGTTGACAAAGTGGTGACCCTCGCCCCGTCCTTGTTTGTGAATGACTGAGCATTTCACGGAAGCTGCTTTTATACCCAATCATGGCACCCACCTGTTCCCAATTAGCCCGTTCACCTGTGGGATGTTCCAAATAAGTCTTTGACGAGCATTCCTCAACTTTATCACTCTTTTTTGCCACTTGTGCCAGCTTTTTTGAAACATGTTGCAGGCATCAAATTCAAAATGAGCTAATATTTGCAAAAAATAAAGTTTCTCAGTGTGAACATGAAATATCTTGTCTTTGCAGTCTATTCAATTGAATAGAAGTTGGAAAGGATTTGTTGTATTCTCTTTTTATTTAGCATTTACACAACGTGACAACTTCACTGCTTTTGTCCAATAATAGTTGTTGTAACTGCTTCAAGTCCCACTACTACTACTACTATGTATGAAGAGAATGAAAAAGAAGTCAGCTGATGACAAAGCTAAGACAAAGCTCGTGTCTGGACTGTTGTTACAAAGCTGCTCCCTCTTTGTTCTTTGCCAGGTTTCTGGGCCTTCTTGTACTTTGTAAGCTTCTGCTTCCTGGCCACTCAGTGGTCTCAAACTACAGCTGATGAGCTGCCACTCAACCAGGGGGCGGACGCGGCTCGGGCCGCCATCGCCTTCTCCTTCTTCTCGGTACTCACTTGGGTAAGAACATGAACTCATGCCAACTTCAATACAACGTTGCTTACATCTGCCATGCGAGTGAGGCTTCAATAGACATGGCCAGGTTCTGGAACTATGCTACAAGTAGTCAGTCCAATGGTAGAAGAAGTCAGTCCAATGGTAGAAGTAGTCAGTCCAGTGGTAGAAGAAGTCAGTCCAATGGTAGAAGAAGTCAGTCCAGTGGTAGAAGAAGTCAGTCCAATGGTAGAAGTAGTCAGTCCAATGGTAGAAGTAGTCAGTCCAATGGTAGAAGAAGTCAGTCCAATGGTAGAAGTAGTCAGTCCAGTGGTAGAAGTAGTCAGTCCAATGGTAGAAGAAGTCAGTCCAGTGGTAGAAGAAGTCAGTCCAGTGGTAGAAGAAGTCAGTCCAATGGTAGAAGAAGTCAGTCCAATGGTAGAAGTAGTCAGTCCAGTGGTAGAAGTAGTCAGTCCAATGGTAGAAGTAGTCAGTCCAATGGTAGAAGTAGTCAGTCCAGTGGTAGAAGTAGTCAGTCCAGTGGTAGAAGAAGTCAGTCCAATGGTAGAAGAAGTCAGTCCAGTGGTAGAAGAAGTCAGTCCAATGGTAGAAGTAGTCAGTCCAATGGTAGAAGTAGTCAGTCCAATGGTAGAAGAAGTCAGTCCAATGGTAGAAGTAGTCAGTCCAGTGGTAGAAGTAGTCAGTCCAATGGTAGAAGAAGTCAGTCCAGTGGTAGAAGAAGTCAGTCCAGTGGTAGAAGAAGTCAGTCCAATGGTAGAAGAAGTCAGTCCAATGGTAGAAGTAGTCAGTCCAGTGGTAGAAGTAGTCAGTCCAATGGTAGAAGTAGTCAGTCCAGTGGTAGAAGAAGTCAGTCCAGTGGTAGAAGAAGTCAGTCCAGTGGTAGAAGAAGTCAGTCCAATGGTAGAAGTAGTCAGTCCAATGGTAGAAGTAGTCAGTCCAATGGTAGAAGTAGTCAGTCCAGTGGTAGAAGAAGTCAGTCCAATGGTAGAAGTAGTCAGTCCAATGGTAGAAGTAGTCAGTCCAGTGGTAGAAGAAGTCAGTCTAATGGTAGAAGTAGTCAGTCCAATGGTAGAAGTAGTCAGTCCAGTGGTAGAAGAAGTCAGTCCAATGGTAGAAGAAGTCAGTCCAATGGTAGAAGTAGTCAGTCCAATGGTAGAAGTAGTCAGTCCAATGGTAGAAGTAGTCAGTCCAGTGGTAGAAGAAGTCAGTCTAATGGTAGAAGTAGTCAGTCCAATGGTAGAAGTAGTCAGTCCAATGGTAGAAGTAGTCAGTCCAGTGGTAGAAGAAGTCAGTCCAATGGTAGAAGAAGTCAGTCCAATGGTAGAAGTAGTCAGTCCAATGGTAGAAGTAGTCAGTCCAATGGTAGAAGTAGTCAGTCCAGTGGTAGAAGAAGTCAGTCTAATGGTAGAAGTAGTCAGTCCAATGGTAGAAGTAGTCAGTCCAATGGTAGAAGTAGTCAGTCCAATGGTAGAAGAAGTCAGTCCAGTGGTAGAAGAAGTCAGTCCAGTGGTAGAAGAAGTCAGTCCAGTGGTAGAAGTAGTCAGTCCAATGGTAGAAGTAGTCAGTCCAGTGGTAGAAGTAGTCAGTCCAATGGTAGAAGTAGTCAGTCCAGTGGTAGAAGTAGTCAGTCCAATGGTAGAAGTAGTCAGTCCAGTGGTAGAAGTAGTCAGTCCAGTGGTAGAAGTAGTCAGTCCAATGGTAGAAGTAGTCAGTCCAATGGTAGAAGTAGTCAGTCCAATGGTAGAAGTAGTCAGTCCAATGGTAGAAGTAGTCAGTCCAGTGGTAGAAGTAGTCAGTCCAATGGTAGAAGTAGTCAGTCCAATGGTAGAAGTAGTCAGTCCAGTGGTAGAAGTAGTCAGTCCAATGGTAGAAGTAGTCAGTCCAATGGTAGAAGAAGTCAGTCCAGTGGTAGAAGAAGTCAGTCTAATGGTAGAAGAAGTCAGTCCAATGGTAGAAGTAGTCAGTCCAATGGTAGAAGAAGTCAGTCCAGTGGTAGAAGAAGTCAGTCCAGTGGTAGAAGTAGTCAGTCCAATGGTAGAAGTAGTCAGTCCAATGGTAGAAGTAGTCAGTCCAGTGGTAGAAGTAGTCAGTCCAGTGGTAGAAGTAGTCAGTCCAATGGTAGAAGTAGTCAGTCCAATGGTAGAAGTAGTCAGTCCAATGGTAGAAGTAGTCAGTCCAATGGTAGAAGTAGTCAGTCCAGTGGTAGAAGTAGTCAGTCCAATGGTAGAAGTAGTCAGTCCAGTGGTAGAAGTAGTCAGTCCAATGGTAGAAGTAGTCAGTCCAATGGTAGAAGTAGTCAGTCCAATGGTAGAAGTAGTCAGTCCAATGGTAGAAGTAGTCAGTCCAGTGGTAGAAGTAGTCAGTCCAATGGTAGAAGTAGTCAGTCCAGTGGTAGAAGTAGTC
The DNA here is from genome assembly GCF_033978785.1 of Entelurus aequoreus. Taxonomy (NCBI): domain Eukaryota; kingdom Metazoa; phylum Chordata; class Actinopteri; order Syngnathiformes; family Syngnathidae; genus Entelurus; species Entelurus aequoreus. The sequence goes on from NC_084736.1 coordinate 3,090,527, forward strand.
AGTCCAATGGTAGAAGTAGTCAGTCCAGTGGTAGAAGTAGTCAGTCCAATGGTAGAAGTAGTCAGTCCAATGGTAGAAGTAGTCAGTCCAATGGTAGAAGTAGTCAGTCCAATGGTAGAAGTAGTATCTTATCAAAATAATTTTGGTACATATTTTGGACAACACTACTATGAAGATTCCGCCCGATTGTAGCTGAGATAGGCTCCAGCGACTCCAAAAGGGACAAGCGGTAGAAAATGGATGGATGGACTACTATGAAGATTGGCGCTTTTCATCATTTTCAGCAGACTGCATTGCACCCAGGAAATAATCCAATGTATTTCTTATGAATTAGTTTTATCACAAAACATTGATCAACTTCAATTGAAGTTTGATTAAAAAAAGTATAAAAATCCTAAACTCACAAATCTGATTCTCGGGGTTACGACTCGATTCAGAATGGATTGTAGATCCAGCACGACTCTTGCAATTTATTATTTGGTTTAAAAATGACAATAAAGCCTTTTTAAAACAGCTTTCAGGTTACAAAAGCCATACCATAGCAAAATATTGGTATGGGGACAAGACTAATACACAAACATTGAGGCAGAATGTAGATGGGCGGTATAGCTCGGTTGGTAGAGTGGCCGTGCCAGCAACTTGAGGGTTCCAGGTTCGATCCCCGCTTCTGCCATCCTAGTCACTGCCGTTGTGTCCTTGGGCAAGACACTTTACCCACCTGCTCCCAGTGCCACCCACACGGCTTTAAATGTAACTCAGATATTGGCTTTCACTATGTAAAGTGCTTAGAGTCACTAGAGAAAAGCGCTATATAAATGTAATTGAGTATGAAGTGTGTGCGTGTGCTTGCAGGCTGGTCTCACGGTGCGTGCCGTGCAGAAGTACCTGCTGGGCACCGACATGAGCCTCTTCACCTCAGAGCATGCAGACGGCGCCGCCCCCGCCCAGTCTTGCCCCTCCGACCCACCAGGGGGCACCGGCGAGTCCACGGAAGCTTACCAGAACCCGCCGTTTACAGAGAACAACACAGCGCCCACGTACCAGGTTCCCATTTATTAGCCGGGGTCAAGACTAGAAAAAAGGTCTACTTGTCACTTTTCAAAACCACGTTAGCAAATATTTGCTTTCCTCCTCTCGTTGTTGACGTCGACATTCCAGCTCTTTCTGCACTTTTCTACGCTCGCTTCCACGCAGAGGACATTCCTCGGCGGAAAGGTCGGAGAGAAAAGAGAAAACAAGAGGAGGAATCATAGGAGATGAGGCGGTATTCCAACACTTTCACTTTCACTTTCCTTCTGTCCAACAGCGATCACACGTATTAATTGGTTCCGCATGTAGCAACTCAAGTGCCATACTGTACTCCAAGTGACTTCCTTTAGCAACAATAGTTTCTGTGAGCAGGTGCGAGATCATGATGTCACTTTGTCCTGCACTGCGGGGGAGCCACACTGGCTGGGTGTGGATAGAGAAAGTGAAAGCAACATTGTGGAAACAGCAGGTTGTTAAAAAAAAAAAACCACTAAAACAAACATTAAAAAAATGACAGAAACATGGAATCAATATGTTGGAAGAAATGTATCAAATACAAAATGTATACAGTATTTATATCTAATTTTTATTTTTAGATTCTCCCGAACAAATCTTGTTCTTTTAGTTGAATTGTGTTGTTTACATGTCAGTCATATATTCAGTAATATTCTGTATTATATTTATTACTAGTGTCATTATTATGTCTCTATGTATTTACTTTATATTTTCCCTAACATGTGTTGATTAATGCATAATAAAAATAAATTATTAATGTATTTTATTTTTTGTAATAATACTTGTAATAACTACTGTTATCATTACGTCATGTATTTTTATTACGTATGAATCAATATGTGTTGATTCATACATAATAAAAATACATCCTGAATAATGTATTTTTATTTATTAATCATACTATTATTACAAGTACTATTAAAAATATATATATATAATAATGTATTTTTTATGTATGAATCAACACACAAAAGCAATATTATAATTCATTAATAATATAAAATAAATGATCATTTATAATGTGTATTTCTATTATGTATTTATCAACACTAATAATGTATTTATTTAGTATAATATTACTCGTTATAACAGAAATTATTGATTAATACATAAGAACACATGATCAATAATATACTATTTATTACAATATGACTTGTAACAATAATAATTATCACAAGTCATATTGTAATAAATAAAAATACATTATTAATAAAGTAGTATTATTATAATTAATACATACAGATACAATATTATTAATATTACTTGTAACAGTAATTATTACAAGTCATATTATAATAAATAAATACAATATTAGTAGCAATCAGCACATGTAATAAGTCATTATTACAAGTGAATAATGACTTATTAAAAATGTATGTACAATATATTATGTATTAATCAACACATGTTGGGGGAAATATATATTATTATATAAACTATTCCTTACTATAATTTCACTTGTACTAATAACAGTAATTATTACAAGTAATATGAATAAAAACACGTGCTGGGGTAAATAAATACTAATATATACATTTATTTATTAAATAATATACCATTATTAATAATGTATTTGCCGTTATTAATAACAACAAATAATTATTGTATATTTTAATAATATAAATGAAATGATTGACAAAAATGAACTATACAATCAACATGTTTGGGAGATACATCAAATATCACTTTTATATTTTCTTCCCAATTGAAATGAGCAAGTTATACTGGAACAACAAATAAAAGATGGAAATATTAGGAGGGTGCGTTCACTTCCTGTATCCACTCCACGTTCACTTCCTGTATCCACTCCACGTTCACTTCCTGTATCCACTCCACGTTCACTTCCTGTATCCACTCCACGCTCAGTCCTGTCTCACATACACTCGGTCCTGTCTCGCATACACTCGGCCCTGTCTCGCATACACTCGGTCCTGTCTCACATACACACTCGGTCCTGTCTCACATACACACTCGGTCCTGTCTCACATACACACTCGGTCCTGTCTCGCATACACTCGGTCCTGTCTCACATACACACTCGGTCCTGTCTCACATACACACTCGGTCCTGTCTCACATACACACTCGGTCCTGTCTCACATACACTCTCGGTCCTGTCTCACACACTCGGTCCTGTCTCACATACACACTCGGTCCTGTCTCACATACACACTCGGTCCTGTCTCACATACACTCGGCCCTGTCTCACATACACTCGGTCCTGTCTCACATACACACTCGGTCCTGTCTCACATACACTCTCGGTCCTGTCTCACACACTCGGTCCTGTCTCACATACACACTCGGTCCTGTCTCACATACACTCGGCCCTGTCTCACATACACTCGGTCCTGTCTCGTATACACACACTCGGTCCTGTCTCACATACACACTCGGTCCTGTCTCACATACACTCGGCCCTGTCTCACATACACTCGGTCCTGTCTCGTATACACACTCGGTCCTGTCTCACATACACACTCGGTCCTGTCTCACATACACACTCGGTCCTGTCTCACATACACTCGGCCCTGTCTCACATACACTCGGTCCTGTCTCGTATACACACTCGGTCCTGTCTCACACACACTCGGTCCTGTCTCACACACACTCGGCCCTGTCTCACACACACTCGGTCCTGTCTCACACACACTCGGTCCTGTCTCACATACACACTCGGTCCTGTCTCACATACACACTCGGTCCTGTCTCACATACACACTCGGTCCTGTCTCACATACACTCTCGGTCCTGTCTCACACACTCGGTCCTGTCTCACATACACACTCGGTCCTGTCTCACATACACTCGGCCCTGTCTCACATACACTCGGTCCTGTCTCACATACACACTCGGTCCTGTCTCACATACACACTCGGTCCTGTCTCACATACACTCTCGGTCCTGTCTCACACACTCGGTCCTGTCTCACATACACACTCGGTCCTGTCTCACATACACACTCGGTCCTGTCTCACATACACTCGGCCCTGTCTCACATACACTCGGTCCTGTCTCGTATACACACTCGGTCCTGTCTCACATACACACTCGGTCCTGTCTCACATACACTCGGCCCTGTCTCACATACACTCGGTCCTGTCTCGTATACACACTCGGTCCTGTCTCGTATACACACTCGGTCCTGTCTCACACACACTCGGCCCTGTCTCACACACACTCGGTCCTGTCTCACACACACTCGGCCCTGTCTCACATACACTCGGTCCTGTCTCACATACACTCGGTCCTGTCTCACACACACTCGGTCCTGTCTCACACACACTCGGTCCTGTCTCACATACACACTCGGTCCTGTCTCACATACACTCGGTCCTGTCTCACATACACTCGGTCCTGTCTCACATACACACTCGGTCCTGTCTCACATACACACTCGGTCCTGTCTCACATACACTCTCGGTCCTGTCTCACACACTCGGTCCTGTCTCACATACACACTCGGTCCTGTCTCACATACACTCGGCCCTGTCTCACATACACTCGGTCCTGTCTCGTATACACACTCGGTCCTGTCTCACATACACTCGGCCCTGTCTCACACACACTCGGTCCTGTCTCACACACACTCGGCCCTGTCTCACATACACTCGGTCCTGTCTCACATACACTCGGTCCTGTCTCACATACACTCGGTCCTGTCTCACACACACTCGGTCCTGTCTCACATACACACTCGGTCCTGTCTCACATACACTCGGTCCTGTCTCACATACACTCGGTCCTGTCTCACATACACACTCGGTCCTGTCTCACATACACACTCGGTCCTGTCTCACATACACTCGGCCCTGTCTCACATACACTCGGTCCTGTCTCGTATACACACTCGGCCCTGTCTCACACACACTCGGTCCTGTCTCACACACACTCGGTCCTGTCTCACATACGCACTCGGTCCTGTCTCACATACACTCGGGCCTGTCTCACATACACTCGGTCCTGTCTCACACACACTCTGCCTTGTCTCACACACACTCGGTCCTGTCTCACATACGCACTCGGTCCTGTCTCACACACACTCGGTCCTGTCTCACACACACTCGGTCCTGTCTCACACACACTCGGCCTTGTCTCACACACACTCGGTCCTGTCTCACATACGCACTCGGTCCTGTCTCACATACACTCGGGCCTGTCTCACATACACTCGGTCCTGTCTCACACACACTCGGCCCTGTCTCACACACACTCGGCCCTGTCTCACATACACTCGGCCCTGTCTCACATACACTCGGTCCTGTCTCACACACACTCGGCCCTGTCTCACACACACTCGGCCCTGTCTCACATACACTCGGCCCTGTCTCACATACACTCGGCTTTGAATGGTACTCCAACATCTCAGGCATATTTCATCCACTTCAGTTTCAATTGAAGCTTTAATATTTATGTTCGTCATGGATGTAACGCTGAAGCTGAAGCAGAAGCAGAATAAAACCCAAATGTTTGACATTCCTGTAGCAGGGAACATACACTAGATTGACAAAAGTATTTGGCCACCTGCCTTGACTCACATATGAACTTGAAGTGCCATCCCATTCCTAACCCATAGGGTTCAATATTATATTAATATTACAGCTTCAACTCTTCTGGGAAGGCTGTCCACAAGGTTGCAGAGTGTATTTATATCTTCTGGGAAGGCTGTCCACAAGGTTGCAGAGTGTGTTTATAGCAATTTTTCCACCATTCTTCCAAAAGCGCATTGGTGAGGTCACACACTGATGTTGGTGAAGAAGGCCTGGCTCTCAGTCTCCCTTCTAATTCATCCCAAAGGTGTTCTATCGGGTTCAGGTCAGGACTCTGTGCAGGCCAGTCAAGTTCATCCACACCAGACTCTGTCATCCATGTCTTTATGGACCTTGCTTTGTGCACAGTCATGTTGGAAGAGGAAGGGGCCCGTTCCAAACCGTTCCCACAAGGTTGGGAGCATGGAATTGTCCAAAAATGTTTTGGTATCCTGGAGCATTCAAAGTTCCTTTCACTGGAAAACAACCCCACACCATAATTCCTCCTCCACTGAATGTCACACTGGGCACAATGCAGTGCGAAATGTAGCGTTGTCCTGGCAACCTCCAAACCCAGACTGCTCCATCAGATGGAAAAGTGTGACTCATCAGTCCAGAGAAGGCGTCTCCACGGCTCTAGAGTCCAGTGGTGATGTCCTTTACACCAGTGGTCCCCAACCTTTTTGTAGCTGCGGACCGGTCAACGCTTGAAAATTGGGGGGGGGGTATTTAAAAAAAAACCTTTTTTTTTTTTTTTTTTTTTCTTCACATAAATACAATCATGTGTGCTTACGGACTGTATCCCTGCAGACTGTATTGATCTATATTGATATATAATGTATATATTGTGTTTTTTATGTTGATTTCATTTTTTTTTTTTTAAATAAATAAATTTAAAAAATATATATATTTTTTTTAATTCTTGTGCGGCCCGGTACCGGTCCGCGGCCCGGTGGTTGGGGACCACTGCTTTACACCACTGCATCCCACGCTTTGCATTGGACTTGGTGATGTATGGCTTAGATGCAGCTGCCCGGCCATGGAAAGCCATTCCATGAAGCTCTCTGCGTACTGTACGTGGGCTAATTGGAAGGTGACATGAAGTTTGGAGCTCTGTAGCAACTGAAAGTCTTTGCACTATGCTGACCTCTCTGTCAGTTCACCTGGCCTACCACTTGGTGGCTGAGTTGCTGTTGTTCCCCAAACTCTTCACTTTTCTTAGAATAAAGTTGACTTTGGAATATTTAGGAATAATGAGATTTCAGGACAGGATTTGTTGCACAGGTGGCATGCTATGACAGTTCCACGCTGGAAATCACTGAAAGCGGCCCGTTCTTTCACACATGTTTGTAGCAACAGTGTCCACGCCCCTAAGTGCTTGATTGAAGTGATTAGGACACCAGATTGTCATCATTTGGATGGCCGGCCAAATACTTTAGTCAATATAATGTACGTGTGAGACTTCATGTTTACTTTCTACAAGCTGCCAAACTGCCCGATGTACTTCTTTATATTCCACCAGTGCTGTTTGCTTCATGCCAAGTATTGTGCTTAAATGATGCCTGACTGTTGCCACGGCGACGAGGCGAGTACGTTGTGATGTGAGTGTTTATCACGTGGTTACAGTCATTCTGCAACTGTGTTTGATTTTTATTTTTTAATGCCAATTTTTTTGATCATTTTCCCTTTGAAGAGAGATGTTTTTTTGTGGGTGGTGAAAACAACGGAATATAAATGCAATTTCCCTTATTGGCCTGTGGATGACTCGGCCTGTAACTCCCCATGTTGCGCCCTAATGTTGCGCCCTATGCTGACACAAATAAACGCCAGGGGACAACTTGTATATTCCAAAAAAAAAAGAAAAAAAAAGCATGACATGAAATGGTACGAGTCATGGGGAATGAAGTGAGAGTCGAAAGCCATCGATACAGAAGAACTGTTGTCATTTTTCTAATAATGACGAGAATAAATAGTGCTGAGACTGCACCTGCATGATGATAATGTGCAAAAAAAACTATTATTCCCCTTCCTTGATGAACACGGAGTCAAGTATTTGAGAGTTGAAGTGTTATTCCATGTTCTTGTCTAATAACTGCCAACTAAACGCATGTTTTTGTGTTGATTAGCTGACAGAATATCAACTTGCATTATTGCCTCATCCCTCACTTCTGGCCTGATGAGTGCGGAAGAGACAGAGATGCCACCTAGTGGTTGTTTGAGCACACTGAAGGGAAGTGCGCTAAAAGTGTACGTACACGTGTAAAGAACATGTCATGGCTGTCTTGACTTTACAATCATTTCTACAACTCTCATTTTTTTGTGATAGAGTGATTGGAGCACAGGACTTTCCTCCAGAAGGTCTCATCTTTGTCCACACCACCATGCTTGGCGGTAGGAATGGTGTTCCTGGGATTAAAGGCCTCCAAACGGACATCACGTGGATAAAAAGATAAGACCTTCTGCAGGAAAGTTCTGAGGTCAGATGAAACAATAAATGGAGATGTTTGGCAACAATAGCCAGCAATATGTGTGGAGGAGAAAAGGTGAGGCCTTTAATCCCAGGAACACCATGCCTACCGTCAAGCATGGTGGTGGTTGTATTATGCTCTGGACCTGTTTTGCTGCCAATGGAACTGCTGCTTTACAGAGAGTAAATAGGACAATGAAAAAAGAGGATTAGCTCCAAATTCAAGTCTTTTAACATTTTTTTTTTTAAAAAGCCCTCTTTTCCCAAAATTCCTACATTTTCATGACATTTTTCAAAGTTCCACAATTTTTCATCCGATTCAAACCGTTCCAACTCCAAAATATTCAACAGTTTTTAAATTGTGTGCTCTCCGACAATTTTAAAAAAAAAATCCCAGTTTTCCAAGTTTTCAGGGACATTTTTCCCCATTCAAAATGAATGGGACATTTTTCCAAGTTGCACCATTTCCACATTTTTCAACCCAGTCCACCTTCAACCCACTTCAAGCGTCAAATAATTCCTCTTAATCAGGACAAAAAAAACTAAAGTTGTTTGTTGAACTGGAAAAATTCCCACAATGGAACTGCTGCTTTAAATGAGACAATGAAAAAGGAGAATTAGCTCCAAATTCAAGTCTTTTAACATTTTTTTAAAAAATCCCCTCTTTTCCCAAAATTCCCAAATTTTCATGAAATTCTTCTAATTTCCACATTTTTCATCCGATTCAAACCGTTCCAACTCCAAAATATTGAACATTTTTTAAATTGTGTGCTCTCCAACAATTTTTTTTTTAAAAATCCTGGATTTCCAAGTTTTCAGGGACATTTTTCCCCATTCAAAATGAATGGGAAATTTTTCCAAGTTGCACCATTTCCACATTTTTCAACCCAGTCCACCTTCAACACATTCCACTCATCCTGGACATTCAAACTATGATTTTGCCAAGTTCAAAAAAATTCCAGGATTTTCCAGAATTCCAGGTGTTCCAAAGCCCTATTTTCACCCTTTTTTCTGGCGACTACTTTTCAACCCACTTCAAGCATCAAATAATTCCTCTTAATCAGGACCAAAAAAACAAAGCTGCTTGTTGAACTGGAAAAATTCCCACAATGGAACTGCTGCTTTAAATGGGACAATGAAAAAGGAGGATTAGCTCCAAATTCAAGTCTTTTAACATTAAAAAAAAAAAAAAAAAAATCCCCTCTTTTCCCAAAATTCCCACATTTTCATGAAATGTCCCATTGAAATCAATGGGACATTTTTCAAAGTTTCACAATTTTTCATCCGATTCAAAACCGTTCCAACTCCAAAATATTCAACATTTTTTAAATTGTGTGCTCTCCAACAATTTTTTTTTTTAAATTCTGGATTTCCAAGTTTTCAGGGACATTTTTCCCCATTCAAAATGAATGGGAAATTTTTCCAAGTTGCACCATTTCCACATTTTTCAACCCAGTCCACCTTCAACACATTCCACTCATCCTGGACATTCAAACTATCATTTTGCCAAGTTCAAAAAAATTCCAGGATTTTCCAGAATTCCAGGTGTTCCAAAGCCCTATTTACACCCTTTTTTCTGGCGACTACTTTTCAACCCACTTCAAGCGTCAAATAATTCCTCTTAATCAGGACAAAAAAACCCGAAGTTGTTTGGTGAACTGAAAAAATTCCCACAATGGAACTGCTGCTTTAAACGGGACAATGAAAAAGGAGGATTAGCTCCAAATTGTTCAGGACAAGCTAAAATCATCAGCCTGGAGGTTGGGTCTTGTTGGGTGTTCCAACAGGACAATGTCACGTCAAAAGTGGTAAAGGAATGGCTAAATCAGGCTAGAATGAAGGTTTTAGAATGGCCTTCCCAAAGTCCTGACTTAAAGGTGTGGACAATGCTGAAGAAACAAAAGTCATATGTCCACTGATGTTTAAAAAGTCTACACTTGAAATCTATTTTACGTTTCCCCAACGACTTTTATTGTGAAAGTTACTGACTGTTCAGTCCAAGATGGCGGACGACTGGCGTAAACACTCCACAATATATAATAAATACATAGATACATGATCAATAATAAATGGGTTATACTTGTATAGCGCTTTTCTACCTTCAAGGTACTCAAAGCGCTTTGACACTATTTCCACATTCACACACACGTTCACACACTGATGGCGGGAGCTGCCATGCAAGGCGCTAACCCGCAGCCATCAGGAGCAAGGGTGAAGTGTCTTGCCCAAGGACACAACGGACGTGACTAGGATGGTCGAAGGTGGGGATTGAACCCCAGTAACCAGCAATATATAGAGCAATATTGCCCCCTTGTGGAACTGTGCCGTCACAACTCCCTCCTCCAACCCATAACAGTCCTGACTTAAAGGTGTGGACAATGCTGAAGAAACAAGTCCATGTCAGAAAAGCAACACATTTAGCT